>NW_026868321.1:606217-612365 GCF_020745735.1 Hemiscyllium ocellatum
ACAGAGAGGGTATACAGAGAGAGGGGTTACAGAGAGAGGGAACAGAGAGGGGGGCCGGAGAAGGGGGCACAGGGAGAGAGGGGGGACTGAGAGAGAGGGGACAGAGAGTGGGTATACAGAGAGAGGGGTTACGGAGAGAGGGAACAGAGAGGGGGGACGGAGAAGGGTGCACAGGGAGAGAGTGGGCACAGAGAGAGGGGGGGACAGAGAGAGAGGGGGACAGAGAGAGAGGGGGGACAGAGAGAGAGGGGGGACAGAGAGAGAGGGGGGACGAGAGAGAGGGTTTACAGAGAGAGGGGTTACAGAGAGAGGGAACAGAGAGGGGGGATGGAGAAGAGGGCACAGGGAGAGAGGCGGGACAGAGAACGGGGACAGTGAGAAGGGAACAGAGGGGGATGACAGAGAAAGGGGGGACAGAGAGAGAGGGGACAGAGAGTGAGGGGACAGAGAGAGCGGGGACAGTGAGTGGGGACAAAGAGAGGGGGGCACAGAGAGAGGTGACAAGAGAGGGGGGACAAAGAGAGAGAGGGGGCAGAGAGAGAGGGGACAGAGAGACGTGGGGACAGAGAGAGGGGATCAGAGTGGAGAGTAGAGGGGGGACAGAGAGATCTTAAGAGATGGAAAACAGAGCGGGGGCCACGGGCGGGTGGGGGACATAGAGAAGGTACAGAGACACAGGGGACAGAGAGAGGTGGTAAGGAGAGGGGCTGTCAGAGAGGTGACAGAGAGACGGGGACAGAGAGAAAGGGACAGAAATAGGGGGCAGAAAGAGGGGGGAGAGAGAGAGGGGACAGAAGGAGGAACAGAGAGAGAGGGGAAAGAGAGAGAGGGGACAGAGAGGGGGTAAGGAGAGAGGGGGGACGGAGATCGGGGGGCACAGAGAGAGAGGGCGAACAGAGAAGGGGGACAGTGAGAAGGGGATGGGTGGCAGAGAGAAGGACGACAGAGAGAGGGAAGACAGAGAGAAAGGACAGAGAGAGGGGGACAGAGAGAGGGGGACAGAGAGAGGGGGACAGAGAGAGGGGGACAGAGAGAGGGGACAGGGAGGGGGGACAGAGAGAGGGGTACAGAGAGAGAGGAGGGACAGAAATGGGCAGAAAGAGGGGAAAGAGAGAGGGTACAGAGAGAGGGGGACAGAGGGAGGGGACAGAGAGGGGGCTCAGAGGTTGGGGACAGAGAGAGGGGGGACAGGGAGAGAGGAGGGACAGAAATAGGGGGGCAGAAAGAGGGGAGAGAGAGAGAGGGGACACAGAGAGGGGGACAGACAGAGAGGGGACAGAGAGGGGTGACAGAGAGAGGGGGGACAGGGAGAGAAGATGGACAGAGTGGGGGGACAGAGAGAGGGGACAGTGAGGGGGGCCACAGAGAGAGAGCGCGCGGACAGAGAACGGTGTCAGTGTGAAGGGGACAGAGGGGGAGGACAGAGAGAGGGGGACCGAGAGAGGGGTCAGAAAGAGTGGGGGCATAGAGAGTGGGGGACAGAGAGAGGGGGACAGAGAGAGGGGGACAGAGAGACGTGGGGACAGAGGGGGGGACAGAGAGAGCGGGACAGAAAGATGGGTCAGAGAGAGGGGAGACAGAGAGAGTTGGGACAGAGAGACGTGGGGACAGAGAGAGGGGATCGGAGTGGAGGGCAGACAATCGGGGACAGAGAGTGGGGACAGAGAGAGTGGGGGACAGAGAGTGGGGACAGTGAGAGGTGGTAAGGAGAGAGGGGGGTCAGAGAAGGGGGTCAGAGATGGGGGACAGAGACAGGGGATAGAGAGGGGGGACAGAGAGGGTGGGAATGGAGCGAGGGGTGGACAGAAAGTGGAGGACCCGGGGGCAGAGAGAGGGGGACAGAGAGAGAGAGTGACAGCGAGAGAGGGACAGCGAGAGAGGGGTGACAGAGAGTGGGGGAGGGAGTGGGGGACAGAGAGTGAGGACAGTGAGAGGGGGTAAGGAAAGAGGGGGGTTTGAGAGGTGGGATAGAGAGGGGGGACAGAGAGGGGGGGAACGAAGCGAGGGGTGGACAGAAATTGGGGGACCCGGGGGCTGAGAGAGGGGTACAGAGAAAGGGGCGAGAGACAGCGGGGTACAGAGAGAGAGGGACACAGAGGGGGGAACACAGAGAGGGGGACAGAGAGAGGAGGACAGAGAGAGGGGTCAGAGAGAGGCGGGCAGAGAGGGGGGAGCAGAGAGAGGGGAACAGAGAGAGAGAGAGCGCGGACAGAGAGAGAGGGCTGTCAGAGAGGGGGGACAGAGAGAGGGGGGGTCAGAGAGAGGTGGTAAGGAGAGAGGGGTGAACGGGGAGAGGGGTGGACAGAAAGAGGGGGAAGGGGATCAGAGATAGGGGGATAGAGAGAGGGGGACAGAGAAAGGTTGGGACAGAGAGATGGTGGGAGAAAGAGAATGGGAGAGGGAGAGGGGAACAGAGAGAGAGGGGGAACAGAGAGAGGGGTACAGGGATAGGGGGACAGAGAGAGAGGATCGGGGTGCAGAGTGTGGGGAACAGAGAGTGGGGACAGAGAATGGGAGACAGAGACTGGGAGACAGAGAGTGGTCAAGAGAGATGGAAAACAGGAGGGACGGGGTAGACAGAAGGGGGAAAGGGGTGGTCAGAGGGGGAGACAGAGAGTGTTTAAGAGAGATGGAAAACAGAGAGCGGGGGACACAGGGTGGGACATAGAGGGGTTACAGAGACACGGGGGACAGAGAGAGGTGGTAAGGAGAGAGGGGGGTCAGAGAGGGGGGACAGAGAGAGGGTGGACAGACAGGGTGGGACAGAGAGGGTGGGACAGAGAGGGGGGGACAGTGAGAGGGTACCAGAGAGAAGAGGACAGAGAGAGGGCAACAGAGAGAGTGGGGATAGACAGAGGTGGACCGAGAGGAGGGGACAGAGAGGGGGGAGATAGAGATATGGGCACAGAGAGAGAGGGCGGATATAGAGGTGGGGACAGAGAAGGGGGGACAGTGAGAAGGGGACGGGGGGGACACAGAAGGGTCAGGGGGAATAGAGAGAGGGTGGACATAGATGGCCGGACAGAATGAGAGGGACAGGGGTCAGAGCGGGGGCGGGGGTGAACAGAGAGAGGGTCAGAAAGTGGTTAAGAGAGATGGAAAACAGAGAGCGGGGAACACAGGGGGGAATATAGAGGGGGTACAGAGACATGGGGGACAGAGAGAGGTGGAAAGGAGAGAGGGGACACGGGGGGGTCAGAGAGGGGGGTCAGAGAAGGGGAACAGAGAGAGGGGGACAGAGAGAGGGGGACGGAGAAAGGGGGACAGCGTGATGGGGAAAGGTGGGGAGAGTGAGAGGGAGGGAAGTGAGAGGGGGAGAGAGAGGGGGGTAAAGAGAAAGGGGGACAGGCAGTGGGGTCAGAGCGAGGGGGACAGAAAGCGGGGAACAAAGAGTGGGGAACAAGAGAGGGGGCCAGAGAGAGAGTGGTGGACAGAGAGAGGTTGTCAGGGAAAGGGCACAGAGAGAGGGGGAATAGAGAGAGGGGGGATAGAGTGAGGGTGACAGAGAGAGGGGTATAGAACATGGGGGAGAGAGAGACGGCCAATAGAGGGGGGAAGAGAGAGGGGCGCGGGTGGGGGAGAGAGAGAGAAAGGGGAGGGAGATGGAGACAGAGAGAGAGGGGGAGAGAGGGGTGACAGAGAGAGGGGGACAGAGTGGGGAACAGAGCGAAGGCGACAAAGCGAGGGTGACAAGGTGCGGGGGACAGAAAGCGGGGAACAGAGAGCGGGGAACATAGAGCAGGGGACTCAGAGAGGGGGGATAGAGAGAGGCGTCCAGATAGAGGGGTCCAGAGAGAGGGGGACAGATAGAGGTGGACAGAGAGACTGGGACAGAGAGAGGGGAATAGAGATGGGGGACAGAGAGACTGGCACACAGAGAAGAGGTCATGGAGAGGGGGAATACAGAAGTGGGGGACAGAGTGAGGGGACAGATAGAGGGGTACACAGCGCAAGGGTCAGAGAGCGGGGGACAGAGAGGGGTGACAGAGCGGGGAATGGAGAGCGCGGGACAGATAGAGGGGGACAGAGCGAGGGGGACAGTGCGAGGGGGGCAGAGAGATGTGACAGTGTGAGGGTGTAGAGAGATGGGGACAGAGGCGGGGGCAGAGGGCTGGGACAGAGAGAGAGTGCACAGAAAGAGGGGGATAGAGAGGGTGGATAGAGAGAGTGGGGTAGTGAGATGGGGCAGAGAGATGGGAAGAGAGGGAGGTGGAGAGAGGGGGAGAGAAAATTGGAACAGAGAGAGGGGGACAGAGAGGGGGGTCAGAGAGAGGGGGACAAAGAGAGGGGGGACAGAGAGAGGGGGGGACAGAGAGAGGGGGACAGAGTGAGGGGGACAGAGTGAGGGGGACAGAGTGAGGGGGACAGAGAGAGGTGGGGAAAGAGAGAGGGGGGACAGAGCGAGGGGGACAGAGAGAGGGGACAGTGTGAGGGGGACAGTGTGAGGAGGACAGAGAGAGGAGACGGGGGGGCGACCGAGGGTGGGGGACAGAGGGTGGGGGACAGAGGGTGGGGGACAGAGGGTGGGGGACAGAGAGAATGGGGACTGAGAGAAGTGGAAAGAGAGGGTGGATAGAGAGAGAGAGATGGTGCAGAGAGATGGGGCAGATAGATGGGGAGAGAGAGAGGTGGAGAGAGAGAGAGGTGCCGGTAGAGGTAGGACAGAGAAGGGGACAGAAAGAGGGAGAACAGAGAGAGGGGGTCAGAGAGATTGGACAGAGCGAGGGGGACAGAGAGAGTTGGGCAGAGAACGGGTGAACAGAGCGAGGGGCACAGAGCGAGTGGGTTAGAGAGATGGGGAGAGAGAGAGTTCAGAGAGACGGGGACAGCGAGAGGGGGCAGAGAGGGGAGAGATAGAGGAGAGTGTGAAGGGCAGAGAGATGGGGAGTGAGATGGGAAGAGAGAAAGGGAGTGAGAGAGAGGGGGAGAGAGAGGTCAAGATAGAGAGAGATGGGGAGAGAGAGGGGAAAGAGATATGGAGAGACGGGGAGAGAGTGGGGGAGAGAGAGAGATGTGAAGAGAGAGGAGGGAGAGAGCGAGGGAGAGTAGGGGCAGAGGTAGGGGGAGAGGTAGGAGAGTGGTAGGAGAGAGAGAGAGACAGGGGAGATGTAGGGGAGATTTAGGGGAGAGGTGGGGGAGAGGTACGGAGAGAGAGGAGAGAGGTAGGGGCAGATGGGGGAGAGATAACGGAGAAGTAGGAGGAGAGCGGGAGAGAGGGAGGGGGAGGGAGAGGGGTTATAGAGAGATGGATTAGAGAGAGAGATGGAATAGAGAAATAGAGGGGAGAGAGGTGGGTCGAGTGAGGGGGTTAAAAACGGGTTCGAGAGAGGGGTGTAGAGAGGGGTGAGAGAGGGGAGAGAGAGGGGAGACAGAGGGGAGAGAGAAGGGAGAGAGTGGGGGAGAGAGAGGAGGTGTAGAGAGAGGCGGAGAGAGGGGTTGAGAGAGGGGAGATATAGGGGATAGAGAGGAGAGAGTGGGAGGAGAGAGGGGGTGGAGAGAGGGGGTGGAGAGAGAGGTGGACACATGTGAGTGTAGGGAGAAGGGAGTAGAGGGGGCCGAGAGAAGGGGTAGAGAGAGGGGACAGGGAGCGCGGTGAAGGGAGAGCGGGATAGAGAGAAGGGGTAGAGAGAACGGGTAGAGAGAGAGAGGGTAGAGAGAGGGTGTCAGAGAGAGGGAAGAGAGAGTGGGGATAGAGAGTGTAGGGTGGAGAGAGGAGAGTGGAGAGAGGCGGGTGTAGAGAGGGGGTGGAGAGAGGGATTTGGAGAGACGGGGTGGAGAAAGGGGGGTGGAGACACAGGGGTGGAGAGAGAGAAGGGTAGAGAGAGGGGGATGGAGAGAGTGGGTGGAGAGAGGGGGGATGGAGAGAGGAGGGTGGAGGGGGTGGAGCGACAGGGGTGGAGAGACGGGGGAGAGAGGAGAGTGGAGAGAGGGGGTGGAGAGACGGGGGGTGGAGCGACGGGGTGTGGAGAAAGGGAGGCGGAAGAGGAGGGTGAAGATAGGGGTGGAGAGAGGGATGGAGAGAGGCGGGTCGAGAGAGGAGGGCGGAGCGAGAGGGGTGGAGAAAAGAGATTGGAGAGAGGGGTTTGGAGAGAGGAGGGGGAGAGAGGAGGGTGGAGAGAGGGGGGATGGTGAGAGGAGGGTGGAGAGA
>NW_026868321.1:612863-625219 GCF_020745735.1 Hemiscyllium ocellatum
CACTCTCTCCCTTCTCTCTCACCTCTGTCTCCCCTCTCTCTCCCCTCTCTCACCCCTCTCTACACCCCTCTCTCAAACCCGTTTTTAACCCCCTCACTCGACCCACCTCTCTCCCCTCTATTTCTCTAATCCATCTCTCTCTCTAATCCATCTCTCTATAACCCCTCTCCCTCCCCCTCCCTCTCTCCCTCTCTCCTCCTACTTCTCCGTTATCTCTCCCCCATCTGCCCCTACCTCTCTCCTCTCTCTCCGTACCTCTCCCCCACCTCTCCCCTAAATCTCCCCTACATCTCCCCTGTCTCTCTCTCTCTCCTACCACTCTCCTACCTCTCCCCCTACCTCTGCCCCTACTCTCCCTCGCTCTCTCCCTCCTCTCTCTTCACATCTCTCTCTCTCCCCCACTCTCTCCCCGTCTCTCCATATCTCTTTCCCCTCTCTCTCCCCATCTCTCTCTATCTTGACCTCTCTCTCCCCCTCTCTCTCACTCCCTTTCTCTCTTCCCATCTCACTCCCCATCTCTCTGCCCTTCACACTCTCCTCTATCTCTCCCCTCTCTGCCCCCTCTCGCTGTCCCCGTCTCTCTGAACTCTCTCTCTCCCCATCTCTCTAACCCACTCGCTCTGTGCCCCTCGCTCTGTTCACCCGTTCTCTGCCCAACTCTCTCTGTCCCCGTCGCTCTGTCCAATCTCTCTGTTCCCCCACTCTCTGTTCTCCCTCTTTCTGTCCCCTTCTCTGTCCTACCTCTACCGGCACCTCTCTCTCTCTCCACCTCTCTCTCTCCCCATCTATCTGCCCCATCTCTCTGCACCATCTCTCTCTCTCTATCCACCCTCTCTTTCCACTTCTCTCAGTCCCCATTCTCTCTGTCCCCCACCCTCTGTCCCCCACCCTCTGTCCCCCACCCTCTGTCCCCCACCCTCTGTCCCCCACCCTCGGTCGCCCCCCCGTCTCTCTCTCTGTCCTCCTCACACTGTCCCCCTCACACTGTCCCCTCTCTCTGTACCCCTCGCTCTGTCCCCCCTCTCTTTCCCCACCTCTCTCTGTCCCCCTCACTCTGTCCCCCTCACTCTGTCCCCCTCACTCTGTCCCCCTCACTCTGTCCCCCCTCTCTTTCCCCACCTCTCTCTGTCTCCTCACTCTGTCCCCCCTCTCTCTGTCCCCCCTCTCTTTGTCCCCCTCTCTCTGACCCCCCTCTCTGTCCCCCTCTCTCTGTTCCAATTTTCTCTCCCCCTCTCTCCACCTCCCTCTCTTCCCATCTCTCTGCCCCATCTCACTACCCCACTCTCTCTATCCACCCTCTCTATTCCCCTCTTTCTGTGCACTCTCTCTCTGTCCCAGCCCTCTGCCCCCGCCTCTGTCCCCATCTCTCTACACCCTCACACTGTCACATCTCTCTGCCCCCCTCGCACTGTCCCCCTCGCTCTGTCCCCCTCTATCTGTCCCGCGCTCTCCATTGCCCGCTCTGTCACCCTTCTCTGTCCCCCGTTCTCTGACCCTTGCGCTGTGTACCCCTCTATCTGTCCCCTCACTCTGTCCCCCACTTCTGTATTCCCCCTCTCCTTGACCTCTTCTCTGTGTGCCAGTCTCTCTGTCCCCCATCTCTATTCCCCTCTCTCTGTCCCAGTCTCTCTGTCCACCTCTATCTGTCCCCCTCTCTCTGGACCCCTCTATCTGGACGCCTCTCTCTATCCCCCCTCTCTGAGTCCCCTGCTCTATGTTCCCCGCTCTCTGTTCCCCGCTTTCTGTCCCCCGCACCTTGTCACCCTCGCTTTGTCGCCTTCGCTCTGTTCCCCACTCTGTCCCCCTCTCTCTGTCACCCCTCTCTACCCCTCTCTCTCTGTCTCCATCTCCCTCCCTTTCTCTCTCTCCCCCACCCGCGCCCCTCTCTCTTCCCCCCTCTATTGGCCGTCTCTCTCTCCCCCATGTTCTATACCCCTCTCTCTGTCACCCTCACTCTATCCCCCCTCTCTCGATTCCCCCTCTCTCTGTGCCCTTTCCCTGACAACCTCTCTCTGTCCACCACTCTCTCTCTGGCCCCCTCTCTGTTCCCCAGTCTTTGTTCACCGCTTTCTGTCCCCCTCGCTCTGACCCCACTGCCTGTCCCCCTTTCTCTTTACCCCCCTCTCTGACCCCCTCTCACTTTCCTCCCTCTCACTCTCCCCACCTTTCCCCATCACGCTGTCCCCCTTTCTCTCTGTCCCCCTCTCTCTATCCCCCTCTCTCTGTTCCCCTTCTCTGACCCCCCTCTCTGACACCCCCCCGTGTCCCCTCTCTCCTTTCCACCTCTCTCTGTCCACCATGTCTCTGTACCCCCTCTATATTCCCCCCTGTGTTCCCCGCTCTCTGTTTTCCATCTCTCTTAACCACTTTCTGACCCTCTCTCTGTTCACCCCCGCCCCCGCTCTGACCCCTGTCCCTCTCATTCTGTCCGGCCATCTATGTCCACCCTCTCTCTATTCCCCCTGACCCTTCTGTGTCCCCCCCCGTCCCCTTCTCACTGTCCCCCCTTCTCTGTCCCCACCTCTATATCCGCCCTCTCTCTCTGTGCCCATATCTCTATCTCCCCCCTCTCTGTCCCCTCCTCTCGGTCCACCTCTGTCTATCCCCACTCTCTCTGTTGCCCTCTCTCTGTCCTCTTCTCTCTGGTACCCTCTCACTGTCCCCCCCTCTCTGTCCCACCCTCTCTGTCCCACCCTGTCTGTCCACCCTCTCTCTGTCCCCCCTCTCTGACCCCCCTCTCTCCTTACCACCTCTCTCTGTCCCCGTGTCTCTGTAACCCCTCTATGTCCCACCCTGTGTCCCCCGCTCTCTGTTTTCCATCTCTCTTAAACACTCTCTGTCTCCCCCTCTGACCACCCCTTTCCCCCTTCTGTCTACCCCGTCCCTCCTGTTTTCCATCTCTCTTGACCACTCTCTGTCTCCCAGTCTCTGTCTCCCATTCTCTGTCCCCACTCTCTGTTCCCCACACTCTGCACCCCGATCCTCTCTCTCTGTCCCCCTATCCCTGTACCCCTCTCTCTGTTCCCCCTCTCTCTCTGTTCCCCTCTCCCTCTCCCATTCTCTTTCTCCCACCATCTCTCTGTCCCAACCTTTCTCTGTCCCCCTCTCTCTATCCCCCTATCTCTGATCCCCTTCCCCCTCTTTCTGTCCACCCCTCTCCCCGTTCACCCCTCTCTCCTTACCACCTCTCTCTGACCCCCCCATCTCTCTGTCCCCCCCTCTCTGACAGCCCTCTCTCTCTGTCCGCGCTGTCTCTCTCTCTGTTCCCCTCTCTCTGCTCCCCCCTCTCTGCCCGCCTCTCTCTGACCCCTCTCTCTGTCCTCCTCTCTCTGTCCCCCTCTCTGTGTTCCCCCCTCTATGTCCCTCTCTCTCTGTACCCCGCTGTCTCTCGCCCCTTTCTCTGTACCCCTCTCTCAGCCCCCGGGTCCCCCAATTTCTGTCCACCTCTCGCTTCGTTCCCCCCCTCTCTGTCCCCCCTCTCTATCCCACATCTCAAACCCCCCTCTTTCCTTACCCCCGCTCACTGTCCTCACTCTCGGTCCCCCACTCCCTCCCCCACTCTCTGTCACCCCTCTCTCGCTGTCCCTCTCTCGCTGTCCCTCTCTCTCTCTGTCCCCCTCTCTCTGCCCCCGGGTCCTCCACTTTCTGTCCACCCCTCGCTCCATTCCCACCCTCTCTGTCCCCCCCTCTCTATTCCCTGTCTCTGTCCCCCATCTCTGACCCCCTTCTCTGACCCCCCTCTCTCCTTACCACCTCTCACTGTCCCCATTCTCTGTCCCCCACTCTCTCTGTCCCCACTCTCTGTCCCCGATTGTCTGCCCTCCACTCCGATCCCCTCTCTCTGTCCCCACGTCTCTCTGTCCCGCTCTCTCTGTCCCCCCCTCTGTCCCCACGTCTCTCTGTCCCCCTCTCTCTGTCCCCCTCTCTCTGTCCCCCACTCTCTATGCCCCCACTCTTTCTGACCCCTCTCTCGGTCCCCCTCTCTCTGTCCTCCCCCTCTGTCCCCTTCTCACTGACACCGTTCTCTGTCCGCGCGCTCTCTCTCTGTGGCCCCCCTCACTGTCCCCTCTCTCTGTCCCCCCACTCTGTTCATCTTCTCTCCCTGTCCCCCCTCTCTCTGTCACCCCTCTCTGTCCCCTCTCTGTCTGTCCCCCTCTCTGTGTCCCCTCTCTCTCTCTCCCCTCTTTCTGCCCCCCTATTTCTGTCCCTCCTCTCTCCCTGTCCCCCCTCTCTCTGTCCCCAACCTCTGAGCCCCCTCTCTGTCCCCTCCCTCTGTCCCCCTCTCTCTGTACCCTCTCTCTTTCCCCTCTTTCTGCCCATTTCTGTCCCTCCTCTCTCTCTGTACCCCCTCTCTCTGTTCCCCCTCCCTGTCCCCTCTCTCTGTCCCCCTCTCTCTGTCCCCCTCTCTCTGTCCCCCTCTCTCTGTCCCCCTCTCTCTGTCCTTTCTCTCTGTCTTCCCTCTCTCTGTCGTCCTTCTCTCTGCCACCCATCCCCTTCTCACTGTCCCCCTTCTCTGTTCGCCCTCTCTCTCTGTGCCCCCCGATCTCCGTCCCCCCTCTCTCCGTACCCCCTCTCTGTCCCCTCTCTCTCTTTCCCCTCTCTCTCTGTTCCTCCTTCTGTCCCCTCTCTCTCTCCCCCCTCTTTCTGCCCCCTATTTCTGTCCCTTTCTCTCTGTCCCCGTCTCTCTGTCACCTCTCTGACAGCCCCTCTCCTTACCACCTCTCTCTGTCCCCTGTGTCTCTGTACCTTCTCTATGTCCCCCACCCGCCGTGGCCCCGCTCTGTTTTCCATCTCTTAAGATCTCTCTGTCCCCCCTCTACTCTCCACTCTGATCCCCTCTCTCTGTCCCCACGTCTCTCTGTCCCCTCTCTCTCTGCCCCCCCTCTCTCTCTTTGACCCCCCTCTCTTGTCACCTCTCTCTGTGCCCCCCTCTCTTTATCCCCACTCACTGTCCCCGCTCTCTCTGTCCCCTCACTCTCTGTCCCCTCTCTCTCTGTCCCCCCTTTCTCTGTCATCCACCTCTGTTCCCTTCTCACTGTCCCCGTTCTGTGTCCCGCCTCTCTCCCTGTGCCCTCTTCTCCATCCCCCCTCTCTGTTCCCTCTCTCTGTAACCCCTCTCTCTGTAAACCCTCTCTCTCTGTCCCCCTCTCTCTCTGTCCCCCCTCTCTCTCTGTCCCCCCTCTCTCTGTCCCCCCTCTCTCTCTGTCCCCCCTCTCTCTCTGTCCCCCCTCTCTCTGTGCCCACTCTCTCCCTGTGCACCCTTCTCCGTCCCTCCTCTCTGTTCCCTCTCTCCGTAACCCCTTTCTCTGTATACCCACTCTCTGTCCCCTCTCTCTCAGTCCCCCCCTCTCTCCCTGTGCCCCCTTCTCCGGCCCCCCTCTCTGTTCCCTCTCTCTGTAACCCCTCTCTCTGTATACCCTCTCTGTGTCCCCTCTCTCTCTGTCCCCCCCTCTCTCTGCCCCACTTCTCTGTCCCCTCTCTCTCTGTCCCCCTCTCTCTGTCACCCCTCTCTGCCACCCCTCTTTCTGCACCCCCTATTTCTGTCCCTTTCTCGCTGTCCTCCTCTCTCTGACCACCCGTACCCCTCTTTCTGTCCACACCTCGTTCAGTTCCCCCCCTCTCTGTCCCCTCTCTCTGATCCCCCTCTCTCCTTACCACCTCTCTCTGTCCCCTGTGTCTCTGTACCTTCTCTATGTCCCCCACCCGCCCGTGTCCCCCGCTCTGTTTTCCATTCTCTCTCTCCCCTCTTCCTGCCCCCTATTTCTGTCCCTTTCTCTCTGTCCTCCTCTCTCTGTCCCCCACTCTCTGTCCCCTATTCTCTGTGTACCCTCTCTCTGTCCCCTCTCTCTGCCCCCCCCTCTCTCTGCCCCAAATCTCTCTGTCCCCCCTCTCTCTGTCCTCCCCCTTTGTCGCCTTCTCACTGACCCCGTCTCTGTCCGCCCTCTCTCCCTGGGCCACCCTCTCTGTCCCCCTCTCTCTGCCCCCCAATCTGTCCATCTTCTCTCCCTGTTCCCCCTCTATCTGTCCCCCACCTCTGAGCACCCTCTCTGTCCCCCATCTCTGGCCCTCCTCTCTCTGTACCCCCTCTCTCTGTCCACCCCTCTCTGTCCCCTCTCTCTCTAACACCCTCTCTCTGTCCCCTCTCTCTCTTTCCCCTCTCTCTGTCCCCCTCTCTCTGTCTCTCTCTCTGTCCCCTCTCTCTCTCTGTCCCTTTCTCTCTATCTCCCCTCTCTCTGTCCCTCTCTCTCTGTCCCCTCTCTCTGTCCCCCTCTCTCTGTCCCCCCTCTCTCTGTCCCCCTCTCTCTGTCCCCTCTCTCTCTGTCCTCCTCTCTCTGTCCCCCTCTCTCTGTCCTCTCTCTCGCTGTCCCCTCTCTCTCTAACCCCCTCTTTCTGTCCCCTCGCTCTCTGTCCCCTCTCTCTGTCCCCCTCTCTCTGTCCCCCTCTCTCTGTCCCCCCTCTCTCTGTCCCCCTCTCTCTGTCCTCTCTCTCGCTGTCCCCTCTCTCTCTAACCCCCTCTCTCTGTCTCCTCGCTCTCTGTCCCCTCTCTCTCTGTCCCCTCTCTCTGTACCCCTCTCTCTGTCTCTCTCTCTCTGTCCCTTTCTCTCTATCCCCCTCTCTCTGTCCCCTCTCTCTGTGTCCCCTCTCTCTGTCCCCCTTTCTTTGTCGCTCTCTGTCCCCTCTCTCTATGACCCCCTCTCTCTGTCCCCCTCTCTCTGTCCTCTCGCTCGCTGTCCCCCTCTCTCTGTCCCCCTCTCTCTGTCCCCCTCTCCTTCTGTCCCCCTCTCCTTCTGTCCCCCTCTCTCTGTCCCCTCTCTCTGTCCCCCTCTCTCTGTCCACCTCTCTCTGTCCCCCCTCTCTGCCCCTCTCTCTCTCTGTTCCTCTCTCTCTGTCCCCTCTCTCTCTGTCCCCTCTCTCTCTATCTCCCCCCTCTCTCTGTCATCCCCCTCTGTCCCCTTCTCACTGTCCCCGTTCTCTGTCCCCCCTCTCTCCCTGTGCCCCCTTCTCCGCACCCCTCTCTGTTCCCTCCCTCTGTAACCCCTCTCTCTGTATACCCTCTCTCTGCCCCATCTCTCTCTCTGCCCCCCCTCTCTCTCTGTCCCCCCTCTCGCCCTGTGCACCCTTCTCGATCCCCCTCTCTGTTCGCTCTCTCTGTAACCCCTCTCTCTGTATACCCACTCTCTGTCCCCTCTCTCTCTGTCCCCCCTCTCTCTCTGTCCACCCTCTCTCTCTGTCCCCCCTCTCTCCCTGTGCTCCCTTCTCCGTCCCTCTCTCTGTAACCCCTCTCTCTGTGTACCCTCTCTCTGTCTCCTCTCTCTGTCCCATCTCTCTCTGTGTCCCTCCTCTCTCTCTGCCCCCCTTCTCTGTCCCCTCTCTCTCTGTCCCCCTCTCTCTGACCCCCTCTCTCTGTCCCCCCTCTCTCTGTCCAACCTCTCTCTCTGCCCCCCTTCTCTGTCCCCTCTCTCTCTGCCCCCCTCTCTCTCTGCCCCCTCGCCCTGTGCACCCTTCTCCGTCCCCCCTCTCTGTTCCCTCTCTCTGTAACCCCTCTCTCTGTCCCCCTCTCTCTGTCCCTCTCTCTGTCCCCCTCTCTCTGTCCCCCTCTCTCTGTCCCCCTCTCTCTGTCCCCCTCTCTCTGTCCCCTCTCTGACCCCCTCTCTCTGTCCTCTCTCTCTCTGTCCCCTCTCTCTCTGTCCCCTCTCTCTGTCCCCCTCTCTGTCCCCTCTCTCCGTCCCCCTCTCTCCGTCCCCTCTCTCTGTCCCTCTCTCTCTGTCCCCTCTCTCTCAGCCCCCCCTCTCTCTCCCCTCTGTCCCCCTCTCTCAGTCCCCCCCTCTCTGTCCCCCTCTCTCTGTCCCCCTCTCTCTGTCCCCCTCTCTCTGTCCCCCTCTCTGTCCCCTCTCTCTCTCTGTCCCTCTCTCTGTTCCCCTCTCTCTGTCCCCCTCTCTCTGTCCCCTCTCTCTGTCCCCCCTCTCTCTGTCCCCTCTCTCTCTGTCCCCTCTCTCTCTGTCCCCTCTCTCTCTCGTCCCCTCTCTCTGTCCCCTCTCTCTCTGTCCCCTCTCTCTGTCCTCTCTCTCTATCCCCCCTCTCTCTGTCCCTCTCTCTCTGTCCCCTCTCTCTGTCCTCTCTCTGTCCCCTCTCTCTGTCCCCTCTCTCTGTCCCCCCTCACACTCTGTCCCCCTCTCTCTGTCCTCTCTCTCTCTTTGTCCCCTCTCTGTCTCCTCTCTGTCCCCCTCTCTCTCTCCCCCCTCTCTGTCCCCTCTCTCGCTGTCCCCCTCTCTCTGTCCCCTCTCTCTCTTTCCCCACTCTCTCTGTCCCCCCTCTTTCTGCCCCCTATTTCTCTCCCTTTCTCTCCCTTTCTGTCTGTCCCCCTCTCACTGTCCCCCCACTCCGTCCATCTTCTCTCCCTGTCCCCCCTCTCTCTGTCCCCCACCTCTGTCCGCCCTCTCCGTCCCCCGTCTCTGTCCCCCTTCTCTCTGTCCACCCCTCTCTCTGTCCCCCTCTCTCTGTCCCCCTCTTTCTGTCCCCCGCTCTCTATCCCCCTCTCTCTGTCCCTCTTTTATTGTCCTCCTCTCTGTGTCCGCATCTCTCTGTCCCCCCCTCTCTGACCCCCCTCTCTGACCCCCTCTCTGACCCCCTCTCTGACCCCCCTCTCTGACCGCCCTCTCTCCTTACCACCTCTCTCTGTCCCCCCTCTCTCTGTACCCCTTCTATTTCCCCCCGTGTCCCCGCTCTGTTTTCCATCTCTCTTAACCACTCTCTGTCCCCTCTCTCTGTCCCCACTCTCAGTCCCCCACTCTCTGCCCCCCTCTCTCTGTGCCCCACTCCGATCCCCCATCCCCTCTCTCCGTCCCCACGTCTCTCAATCCCCCTCTCTCTGTCCCCCACTCTCTGTCTCCCTTTCCCTGTCCCCCTCTCTCTGTTCCCCTCTCTCTGTCCCCTCTCTCTCTCTTCCCCACTCTCTGTCCCCACTCTCTGCCCCCGCTCTTTCTGACCCCTCCCTCTGTCCCCTTCTCTCTGTCTCCCTCTCTCTGTCTCTCCTCACTCTGCCCCCCACTTCCCTCTCTCTCTCTGTCGTCCCTCTTTGTCCACCCTCTCTCTGTCCCCCCGACCCCTTCTCTCT
Organism: Hemiscyllium ocellatum; assembly: GCF_020745735.1. Classification (NCBI taxonomy): domain Eukaryota; kingdom Metazoa; phylum Chordata; class Chondrichthyes; order Orectolobiformes; family Hemiscylliidae; genus Hemiscyllium; species Hemiscyllium ocellatum. Next base: position 621,979 of record NW_026868321.1, read on the forward strand.
GTCCGCCCTCTCTCCCTGCCCCCCCATCTCTGTCCCCCTTTCTCTGTCCCCCTCTCTCTGAACGCCCTCTCTCCCTGTCCCCCACTCTCTGTCCCCCACACTCTGTCCCTCTCTCTGTACCCCGTCCTGTCCACCCTCTCTCACTAAACCCATCTCTCCGTCCCCCCCTCTCTGTTCCCTTCTCTGTGCCTCCCTTCTATCTCCCGCTCGCTCTGTCCACCTCTGTCTGTCCCCTCTCTCTCTCTCCCCCACTCTCTCTGTCATCCCCCTCTCTCTGTTCCCCTCTCTCTGTCTCCCCGCTCTCTGTCCCCCTTCTCGGGCCCCCTCTCTGTCCTCCTCTCCCTGTCCGCCCTCTCCCTCCCTCTGTCTCCTCTCTCTGACCCCACGCTCTGTCCCACCGTCTCTGTCCCCCCTCTCTGTCCACCCTCTCTCTGTCCCCCATCTCTCTGTCCTCCCTCTCTGTCCATCCTCTCTTTGTCCCCCCTCACTGTTCCCTTCTGTCTGTAGCCCCTCTGTCTGCCCTCTCTCTGTCCCCCTCTGTCTGACCCCCCTCTGTCCTTCCTCTCTGCCCCCCTCTCTCTGTCCGTCCTCTCTTTGTCCCCCCTCACTGTTCCCTTCTCTATGCACCCCCTCTGTCCCCCTTCTCTCTGTCCCCCCTCTCTCTGTCCCCCCTTCTCTCTGTCCCCCTCTCAGTACCCCCCTGTCCACCCTCTCTCCCAATTCCCCCTCTCTCTGACTCCTCTCTCTGTCCCCCTCTCTGTGCCTCCTTTCTATCACCCACTTGCTCTGTCCACCTCTGTCTGTACCCGCTCTCTCTATCCCCCTCTCTCTGTCCTCCTTTTACTGTCCCCCTCTCTCTATCCCCACTCTCTCTCACCCCCTCTTACTGCCCCCTCTCTATGTCCCCCCTCTCTCTGTACCCCTTTTACTGTCCCCCTCTCTCTGTTCCCCTCTCTCTGTCCCCCCTCTCTCTGTCCCCTATCTCTGTCCGCCCCCTCCCCCCGCTGTCTCCTCTGTCTGACCTCTCTCTCTGTCCCCCCCCTGTCCTCCTCTCTCTGTCCAACCTCTCTGTTCCCCCCTCTCTGTTCCCCCTCTCTTTGTTCCCCCACTCATTGTTCCCTTCTCTCTGTCCCCCCCTCTGTCTGCCCTCTCTCTGTGCCCCCTCGCTCAATCTCCCTGATCTCTGCCCCACACTTCCTCTTTCTTCCCCCTCTCTCTGTCCCCCTCTCTCGGCCCCCTCTCCCTTAACCCCTCTCTCTGCCCCACTATGACCCCTCTCTCGGTCCCCCTGTCTCTCTGTTCCCCTCTCTCTGTCCCCCCTCTCTCTAACCCCTCTGTCTCCTCTCTCTGACCTCTCTCTCTGTCCTCCCTCTCTGTCCCCCTCTCTCTGTCCTCCCTCTGTCCCACCCTCTCTGCTCCCCCCTCTATGTTCCGCCTCTCTTTGTCCCCCCACTCATTGTCCCCTTCTCTCTGTCCCCCCCTCTGTCTGCCCTCTCTCTCTCTGCCCCCTCGCTCTGTCTCCCTGATCTCTGTCCCCCCATTCTCTCTCTGCCCCCCCTCCTCTTTGTTCCCCCTCTCTCTGTCCCCCTCTCTCTGTCCCCCTCCCTCTGCCCCCCCCTATGACCCCTCTCTCGGTCCCCTGTCTCTCTGTTTCCCATCTCTGTCTCCCACTCTGTCTCCCCTCTCTCTGTTCCCCTCACTCTGCCCCCCCCTCTCTGTCTCCTCTCTCTCTCACCCCCTCTCTCTGCCTCCCCTCCCTCTGTCCCCCTCTCTTTGCCCCCCTCTCTTGCCCCCTCTCTCTGTCCCCCTCTCTCTGTTCCCTCTCTCTGTCCACCCTCTCTCTGCCCCCCGCCTCTCTATTCCCCTTTCTCTGTCCCCCTCTCTCTCTGTCCCCTCTTTCTCTGTCCCCTTCTCTCTGCCCCATTTTCTCCTTCCCCTCTCTCTGTACCCTTCTCTCTGTACCCTCTCTCTCTCTGGCCCCCCCTCTCTCTGTCCCCCCTCTCTCTCTGCGTCTCCTCTCTCTGTGTCCCCTCTCTCTGTCACCCCTCTCTCTTTCCCCCTCTTTGTCCCCTTCTCTCTGTCCTGCCCCTCTGTCGCCTTCTCACTGTCTCCCCTCTCCGTCTTGGGGAACAGAGAGAGGTGGTAAGGAGAGTGGGGGGTCGGGGGGTGGGTACAGAGAGAAAGGGACATAGAGAGAGGGACAGAGAGACGGGAATAGAGAGAGGGGGTACAAACAGAGAGGGGTCAGAGAGAGGGGGACAGACAGAGGGGTACAGTAAAAGGGGAACACAGTGAGGGTCTCAGGGAGAGTGGGTACAGATAGAGGGAGGTAGAGAGAGTGGGCACAGTGAGGTGTGACCAGAGAGGATGGGGGAAAAGAGAATGGGTACAGAGAGAGACACAGAGGGGGGATAGTGAGAGGTGGGTGACTGAGAGTGGGCGACAGAGAGAGAGGGACAGTTGAGGGGGTCATAGAGTGGGGACAGAGTGGGGGAGGGACAGAGAGAGAGGGATAGAGAGGGGACAAAGACGGTGGCAGGGAGAGGGCAGACAGAGAGAGCGTGAACTGAGAGAGAGGGGGACAGAGAGAGGGGGGATGGAGAGACGGGGACAGAAAGAGAGGCGAGAGACGGGGGTAACAGTGCGAGGCATACAGAGAGCGCGGAACAGAGAGAAGGGAACAGAGAGAGAGGGACAGAGTCAGGGGACAGACAGTGGGACAGAGAGAGGGGTGACAGAGAGAGGGGTGACAGAGGGAGGGGTGACAGAGAGCGGGACAGAGGGAGGGCGGGGGTCAGAGAGCGGAGACAGTGTGGGTGGATGGGGGAGAGAGATGGGGGAATGGGGGCACAGGGGGAGCAGAGAGTGGTTAAGAAAGATGGAAAACAGAGAGCGGGTGTCACGGGGTGACATAGAGTGAGGTACAGAGACACGGGAGACAGAGAGAGGTCGGAGAGAGAGAGGGGGACGGATGGGGGTCAGAGGGGAGGTACGGAGAGAGGGGGGATAATGGGAGGGGGCAGAGAGAGGGGGAAAAGGAGAGGGCTGGACAGAGAGAGTGGGGACAGAGAAATGGGGACAGAGAAAGAGGCTGCCTCTCCCTGAACCCCTCTCTCTCTGCCCTCCTACGACCCCGCTATCGGTCCCCCCATCTCTCTGTCTCCCAACTCGGTCTCCCATCTCTGTCCCCATCTCTCTGTGCCCCCTCGTTCTGCCACCACTCTCTCTCCCCCCCTCTCTC
>NW_026868321.1:625719-711984 GCF_020745735.1 Hemiscyllium ocellatum
CCCTCTCTCAAACCCGTTTTTAACCCCCTCACTCGACCCACCTCTCTCCCCTCTATTTCTCTAATCCATCTCTCTCTCTAATCCATCTCTCCATAACCCCTCTCCCTCCCCCTCCCTCTCTCCCTCTCTCCTCCTACTTCTCCGTTATCTCTCCCCCATCTGCCCCTACCTCTCTCCTCTCTCTCCGTACCTCTCCCCCACCTCTCCCCTAAATCTCCCCTACATCTCCCCTGTCTCTCTCTCTCTCCTACCACTCTCCTACCTCTCCCCCTACCTCTGCCCCTACTCTCCCTCGCTCTCTCCCTCCTCTCTCTTCACATCTCTCTCTCTCCCCGTCTCTCCATAACTCTCTTTCCCCTCTCTCTCCCCATCTCTCTCTATCTTGACCTCTCTCTCCCCCTCTCTCTCACTCCCTTTCTCTCTTCCCATCTCACTCCCCATCTCTCTGCCCTTCACACTCTCCTCTATCTCTCCCCTCTCTGCCCCCTCTCGCTGTCCCCGTCTCTCTGAACTCTCTCTCTCCCCATCTCTCTAACCCACTCGCTCTGTGCCCCTCGCTCTGTTCACCCGTTCTCTGCCCAACTCTCTCTGTCCCCGTCGCTCTGTCCAATCTCTCTGTTCCCCCACTCTCTGTTCTCCCTCTTTCTGTCCCCTTCTCTGTCCTACCTCTACCGGCACCTCTCTCTCTCTCCACCTCTCTCTCTCCCCATCTATCTGCCCCATCTCTCTGCACCATCTCTCTCTCTCTATCCACCCTCTCTTTCCACTTCTCTCAGTCCCCATTCTCTCTGTCCCCCACCCTCTGTCCCCCACCCTCTGTCCCCCACCCTCTGTCCCCACCCTCTGTCCCCCACCCTCGGTCGCCCCCCCGTCTCCTCTCTCTGTCCTCCTCACACTGTCCCCCTCACACTGTCCCCTCTCTCTGTACCCCTCGCTCTGTCCCCCTCTCTTTCCCCACCTCTCTCTGTCCCCCTCACTCTGTCCCCCTCACTCTGTCCCCCTCACTCTGTCCCCCTCACTCTGTCCCCCCTCTCTTTCCCCACCTCTCTCTGTCTCCCTCACTCTGTCCCCCCTCTCTCTGTCCCCCCTCTCTTTGTCCCCCCTCTCTCTGACCCCCCTCTCTGTCCCCCTCTCTCTGTTCCAATTTTCTCTCCCCCTCTCTCCACCTCCCTCTCTTCCCATCTCTCTGCCCCATCTCACTACCCCACTCTCTCTATCCACCCTCTCTATTCCCCTCTTTCTGTGCACTCTCTCTCTGTCCCAGCCCTCTGCCCCCGCCTCTGTCCCCATCTCTCTACACCCTCACACTGTCACATCTCTCTGCCCCCCTCGCACTGTCCCCCTCGCTCTGTCCCCCTCTATCTGTCCCGCGCTCTCCATTGCCCGCTCTGTCACCCTTCTCTGTCCCCCGTTCTCTGACCCTTGCGCTGTGTACCCCTCTATCTGTCCCCTCACTCTGTCCCCCACTTCTGTATTCCCCCTCTCCTTGACCTCTTCTCTGTGTGCCAGTCTCTCTGTCCCCCATCTCTATTCCCCTCTCTCTGTCCCAGTCTCTCTGTCCACCTCTATCTGTCCCCCTCTCTCTGGACCCCTCTATCTGGACGCCTCTCTCTATCCCCCCTCTCTGAGTCCCCTGCTCTATGTTCCCCGCTCTCTGTTCCCCGCTTTCTGTCCCCCGCACCTTGTCACCCTCGCTTTGTCGCCTTCGCTCTGTTCCCCACTCTGTCCCCCTCTCTCTGTCACCCCTCTCTACCCCTCTCTCTCTGTCTCCATCTCCCTCCCCTTTCTCTCTCTCCCCCACCCGCGCCCCTCTCTCTTCCCCCCTCTATTGGCCGTCTCTCTCTCCCCCATGTTCTATACCCCTCTCTCTGTCACCCTCACTCTATCCCCCCTCTCTCGATTCCCCCTCTCTCTGTGCCCTTTCCCTGACAACCTCTCTCTGTCCACCACTCTCTCTCTGGCCCCCTCTCTTGTTCCCCAGTCTTTGTTCACCGCTTTCTGTCCCCCTCGCTCTGACCCCACTGCCTGTCCCCCTTTCTCTTTACCCCCCTCTCTGACCCCCTCTCACTTTCCTCCCTCTCACTCTCCCCACCTTTCCCCATCACGCTGTCCCCCTTTCTCTGTCCCCCTCTCTCTATCCCCCTCTCTCTGTTCCCCTTCTCTGACCCCCCTCTCTGACACCCCCCCGTGTCCCCTCTCTCCTTTCCACCTCTCTCTGTCCACCATGTCTCTGTACCCCCTCTATATTCCCCCCTGTGTTCCCCGCTCTCTGTTTTCCATCTCTCTTAACCACTTTCTGACCCTCTCTCTGTTCACCCCCGCCCCCGCTCTGACCCCTGTCCCTCTCATTCTGTCCGGCCATCTATGTCCACCCTCTCTCTATTCCCCCTGACCCTTCTGTGTCCCCCCCCGTCCCCTTCTCACTGTCCCCCCTTCTCTGTCCCCACCTCTATATCCGCCCTCTCTCTCTGTGCCCATATCTCTATCTCCCCCCTCTCTGTCCCCTCCTCTCGGTCCACCTCTGTCTATCCCCACTCTCTCTGTTGCCCTCTCTCTGTCCTCTTCTCTCTGGTACCCTCTCACTGTCCCCCCCTCTCTGTCCCACCCTCTCTGTCCCACCCTGTCTGTCCACCCTCTCTCTGTCCCCCCTCTCTGACCCCCCTCTCTCCTTACCACCTCTCTCTGTCCCCCGTGTCTCTGTAACCCCTCTATGTCCCACCCTGTGTCCCCCGCTCTCTGTTTTCCATCTCTCTTAAACACTCTCTGTCTCCCCCTCTGACCACCCCTTTCCCCCTTCTGTCTACCCCGTCCCTCCTGTTTTCCATCTCTCTTGACCACTCTCTGTCTCCCAGTCTCTGTCTCCCATTCTCTGTCCCCACTCTCTGTTCCCCACACTCTGCACCCCGATCCTCTCTCTCTGTCCCCCTATCCCTGTACCCCTCTCTCTGTTCCCCCTCTCTCTCTGTTCCCCTCTCCCTCTCCCATTCTCTTTCTCCCACCATCTCTCTGTCCCAACCTTTCTCTGTCCCCCTCTCTCTATCCCCCTATCTCTGATCCCCTTCCCCCTCTTTCTGTCCACCCCTCTCCCCGTTCACCCCTCTCTCCTTACCACCTCTCTCTGACCCCCCCATCTCTCTGTCCCCCCTCTCTGACAGCCCTCTCTCTCTGTCCGCGCTGTCTCTCTCTCTCTGTTCCCCTCTCTCTGCTCCCCCCTCTCTGCCCGCCTCTCTCTGACCCCTCTCTCTGTCCTCCTCTCTCTGTCCCCCTCTCTGTGTTCCCCCCTCTATGTCCCTCTCTCTCTGTACCCCGCTGTCTCTCGCCCCTTTCTCTGTACCCCTCTCTCAGCCCCCGGGTCCCCCAATTTCTGTCCACCTCTCGCTTCGTTCCCCCCCCTCTCTGTCCCCCTCTCTATCCCACATCTCAAACCCCCCTCTTTCCTTACCCCCCTCTCACTGTCCTCACTCTCTCGGTCCCCCACTCCCTCCCCCACTCTCTGTCACCCCTCTCTCGCTGTCCCTCTCTCGCTGTCCCTCTCTCTCTCTGTCCCCCTCTCTCTGCCCCCGGGTCCTCCACTTTCTGTCCACCCCTCGCTCCATTCCCACCCTCTCTGTCCCCCCTCTCTATTCCCTGTCTCTGTCCCCCATCTCTGACCCCCTTCTCTGACCCCCTCTCTCCTTACCACCTCTCACTGTCCCCACTCTCTGTCCCCCACTCTCTCTGTCCCCACTCTCTGTCCCCGATTGTCTGCCCTCCACTCCGATCCCCTCTCTCTGTCCCCACGTCTCTCTGTCCCGCTCTCTCTGTCCCCCCCTCTGTCCCCACGTCTCTCTGTCCCCCTCTCTCTGTCCCCCTCTCTCTGTCCCCCACTCTCTATGCCCCCACTCTTTCTGACCCCTCTCTCGGTCCCCCTCTCTCTGTCCTCCCCCTCTGTCCCCTTCACACTGACACCGTTCTCTGTCCGCGCGCTCTCTCTCTGTGGCCCCCCTCACTGTCCCCTCTCTCTGTCCCCCCACTCTGTTCATCTTCTCTCCCTGTCCCCCCTCTCTCTGTCACCCCTCTCTGTCCCCTCTCTGTCTGTCCCCCTCTCTGTGTCCCCTCTCTCTCTCTCCCCCTCTTTCTGCCCCCCTATTTCTGTCCCTCCTCTCTCCCTGTCCCCCCTCTCTCTGTCCCCCACCTCTGAGCCCCCTCTCTGTCCCCTCCCTCTGTCCCCCTCTCTCTGTACCCTCTCTCTTTCCCCTCTTTCTGCCCATTTCTGTCCCTCCTCTCTCTCTGTACCCCTCTCTCTGTTCCCCCTCCCTGTCCCCTCTCTCTGTCCCCCTCTCTCTGTCCCCCTCTCTCTGTCCCCCTCTCTCTGTCCCCCTCTCTCTGTCCTTTCTCTCTGTCTTCCCTCTCTCTGTCGTCCTTCTCTCTGCCACCCATCCCCTTCTCACTGTCCCCCTTCTCTGTTCGCCCTCTCTCTCTGTGCCCCCCGATCTCCGTCCCCCCTCTCTCCTTACCCCCTCTCTGTCCCCTCTCTCTCTTTCCCCTCTCTCTATGTCCCCTCCTTCTGTCCCCTCTCTCTCTCCCCCTCTTTCTGCCCCCTATTTCTGTCCCTTTCTCTCTGTCCCCCTCTCTCTGTCACCTCTCTGACAGCCCCTCTCCTTACCACCTCTCTCTGTCCCCTGTGTCTCTGTACCTTCTCTATGTCCCCCACCCGCCCGTGGCCCCCGCTCTGTTTTCCATCTCTTAAGATCTCTCTGTCCCCCCTCTACTCTCCACTCTGATCCCCTCTCTCTGTCCCCACGTCTCTCTGTCGTCCCCTCTCTCTCTGCCCCCCTCTCTCTCTTTGACCCCCCTCTCTTGTCACCTCTCTCTGTGCCCCCCTCTCTTTATCCCCACTCACTGTCCCCCTCTCTCTGTCCCCTCACTCTCTGTCCCCCCTCTCTCTGTCCCCCCTTTCTCTGTCATCCACCTCTGTTCCCTTCTCACTGTCCCCGTTCTGTGTCCCGCCTCTCTCCCTGTGCCCTCTTCTCCATCCCCCCTCTCTGTTCCCTCTCTCTGTAACCCCTCTCTCTGTAAACCCTCTCTCTCTGTCCCCCCCTCTCTCTGTCCCCCCCCTCTCTCTCTGTCCCCCCTCTCTCTGTCCCCCCTCTCTCTCTGTCCCCCCTCTCTCTCTGTCCCCCCTCTCTCTGTGCCCACTCTCTCCCTGTGCACCCTTCTCCGTCCCTCCTCTCTGTTCCCTCTCTCCGTAACCCCTTTCTCTGTATACCCACTCTCTGTCCCCTCTCTCTCAGTCCCCCCTCTCTCCCTGTGCCCCCTTCTCCGGCCCCCCTCTCTGTTCCCTCTCTCTGTAACCCCTCTCTCTGTATACCCTCTCTGTGTCCCCTCTCTCTCTGTCCCCCCCTCTCTCTGCCCCACTTCTCTGTCCCCTCTCTCTCTGTCCCCCTCTCTCTGTCACCCCTCTCTGCCACCCCTCTTTCTGCCCCCCTATTTCTGTCCCTTTCTCGCTGTCCTCCTCTCTCTGACCACCCGTACCCCTCTTTCTGTCCACACCTCGTTCAGTTCCCCCCTCTCTGTCCCCTCTCTCTGATCCCCCTCTCTCCTTATCACCTCTCTCTGTCCCCTGTGTCTCTGTACCTTCTCTATGTCCCCCACCCGCCCGTGTCCCCCGCTCTGTTTTCCATCTCCCATACCCTCTCTCTCTCCCCTCTTCCTGCCCCCTATTTCTGTCCCTTTCTCTCTGTCCCCCTCTCTCTGACCCCCCTCTCTGACACCTCTCTCTCCATACCACCTCTCTCTATCTCCTGTGTCTCTGTACCTTCTCTATGTCCCCCACCCGCCCGTGTCCCCCGCTCTGTTTTCCATCTCTCTTAACCACTCTCTGTCCTCCACTCTCTGTCCCCTCTCTCTGCCCCCCCCTCTCTCTGCACCAAATCTCTCTGTCCCCCATCTCTCTGTCCTCCCCCTTTGTCGCCTTCTCACTGACCCCGTCTCTGTCCGCCCTCTCTCCCTGGGCCACCCTCTCTGTCCCCCTCTCTCTGCCCCCCAATCTGTCCATCTTCTCTCCCTGTTCCCCCTCTATCTGTCCCCCACCTCTGAGCACCCTCTCTGTCCCCCATCTCTGGCCCTCCTCTCTCTGTACCCCCTCTCTCTGTCCACCCCTCTCTGTCCCCTCTCTCTCTAACACCCTCTCTCTGTCCCCTCTCTCTCTTTCCCCCCTCTCTCTGTCCCCCTCTCTCTGTCTCTCTCTCTGTCCCCTCTCTCTCTCTGTCCCTTTCTCTCTATCTCCCCTCTCTCTGTCCCCTCTCTCTCTGTCCCTCCCCTCTCTCTGTCCCCCTCTCTCTGTCCCCTCTCTCTGTCCCCCTCTCTCTGTCCCCTCTCTCTCTGTCCTCCTCTCTCTGTCCCCCTCTCTCTGTCCTCTCTCTCGCTGTCCCCTCTCTCTCTAACCCCCTCTTTCTGTCCCCTCGCTCTCTGTCCCCTCTCTCTGTCCCCCTCTCTCTGTCCCCCTCTCTCTGTCCCCCTCTCTCTGTCCCCCTCTCTCTGTCCTCTCTCTCGCTGTCCCCTCTCTCTCTAACCCCCTCTCTCTGTCTCCTCGCTCTCTGTCCCCTCTCTCTCTGTCCCCTCTCTCTGTACCCCTCTCTCTGTCTCTCTCTCTCTGTCCCTTTCTCTCTATCCCCCTCTCTCTGTCCCCTCTCTCTGTGTCCCCTCTCTCTGTCCCCCTTTCTTTGTCGCTCTCTGTCCCCTCTCTCTATGACCCCCTCTCTCTGTCCCCCTCTCTCTGTCCTCTCGCTCGCTGTCCCCCTCTCTCTGTCCCCTCTCTCTGTCCCCCTCTCCTTCTGTCCCCCTCTCCTTCTGTCCCCCTCTCTCTGTCCCCTCTCTCTGTCCCCCTCTCTCTGTCCACCTCTCTCTGTCCCCCCTCTCTGCCCCTCTCTCTCTCTGTTCCTCTCTCTCTGTCCCCTCTCTCTCTGTCCCCTCTCTCTCTATCCCCCCTCTCTCTGTCATCCCCCTCTATCCCCTTCTCACTGTCCCCGTTCTCTGTCCCCCCTCTCTCCCTGTGCCCCCTTCTCCGCACCCCTCTCTGTTCCCTCCCTCTGTAAACCCTCTCTCTGTATACCCTCTCTCTGCCCCATCTCTCTCTCTGCCCCCCCTCTCTCTCTGTCCCCCCTCTCGCCCTGTGCACCCTTCTCGATCCCCCTCTCTGTTCGCTCTCTCTGTAACCCCTCTCTCTGTATACCCACTCTCTGTCCCCTCTCTCTCTGTCCCCCCTCTCTCTCTGTCCACCCTCTCTCTCTGTCCCCCCTCTCTCCCTGTGCTCCCTTCTCCGTCCCTCTCTCTGTAACCCCTCTCTCTGTGTACCCTCTCTCTGTCTCCTCTCTCTGTCCCATCTCTCTCTGTGTCCCTCCTCTCTCTCTGCCCCCCTTCTCTGTCCCCTCTCTCTCTGTCCCCCTCTCTCTGACCCCCTCTCTCTGTCCCCCCTCTCTCTGTCCAACCTCTCTCTCTGCCCCCCTTCTCTGTCCCCTCTCTCTCTGCCCCCCTCTCTCTCTGCCCCCTCGCCCTGTGCACCCTTCTCCGTCCCCCCTCTCTGTTCCCTCTCTCTGTAACCCCTCTCTCTGTCCCCCTCTCTCTGTCCCTCTCTCTGTCCCATCTCTCTCTGTCCCCTCTCTCTCTGTCCCCCTCTCTCTGTCCCCCTCTCTCTGTCCCCCTCTCTCTGATCTCTCTCTGTCCCCCTCTCTCTGCCCTCTCTCTGACCCCCTCTCTCTGCCCTCTCTCTCTCTGCCCTCTCTCTCTCTGTCCCTTCTCTCTCTGTCCCCTCTCTCTGTCCCCCTCTCTCCGTCCCCCTCTCTCCGTCCCCCTCTCTCTGTCCCTCTCTCTCTGTCCCCTCTCTCTCAGCCCCCCCTCTCTCTCCCCACTCTGTCCCCTCTCTCTCAGCACCCCCCTCTCTCCCCCTCTCTCTGTCCCCCTCTCTCTGTCCCCCTCTCTCTGTCCCCCCTCTCTGTCCCATCTCTCTCTCTGTCCCTCTCTCTTTTGTTCCCTCTCTCTCTGTCCCCCTCTCTCTGTCCCTCTCTCTCTATCCCCCCTCTCTCTGTCCCCTCTCTCTCTGTCCCCTCTCTCTCTGTCCCCTCTCTCTCTGTCCCCTCTCTCTTTGTCCCCTCTCTCTCTGTCCCCCCCTCTCTCTGTCCCTCTCTCTCTATCCCCCCTCTCTCTGTCCCTCTCTCTCTGTCCCCCTCTCTCTGTCCCTCTCTCTCTGTCCCCTCTCTCTGTCCCCTCTCTCTGTCCCCCTCACTCTGTCCCCCTCTCTCTGTCCTCTCTCTCTCTTTGTCCCCTCTCTGTCTCCTCTCTGTCCCCCTCTCTCTCTCCCCCCTCTCTATCCCCTCTCTCTGTCCCCCTCTCTCTGTCCCCTCTCTCTCTTTCCCCCCTCTCTGTCCCCCCTCTTTCTGCCCCCTATTTCTCTCCCTTTCTCTCCCTTTCTGTCTGTCCCCCTCTCACTGTCCCCCCACTCCGTCCATCTTCTCTCCCTGTCCCCCCTCTCTCTGTCCCCCACCTCTGTCCGCCCTCTCCGTCCCCCGTCTCTGTCCCCCTTCTCTCTGTCCACCCCTCTCTCTGTCCCCCTCTCTCTGTCCCCCTCTTTCTGTCCCCCGCTCTCTATCCCCCTCTCTCTGTCCCTCTTTTATTGTCCTCCTCTCTGTGTCCGCATCTCTCTGTCCCCCCCTCTCTGACCCCCCTCTCTGACCCCCCTCTCTGACCCCCCTCTCTGACCCCCCTCTCTGACCGCCCTCTCTCCTTACCACCTCTCTCTGTCCCCCCTCTCTCTGTACCCCTTCTATTTCCCCCCGTGTCCCCGCTCTGTTTTCCATCTCTCTTAACCACTCTCTGTCCCCCTCTCTCTGTCCCCACTCTCAGTCCCCCACTCTCTGCCCCCCTCTCTCTGTGCCCCACTCCGATCCCCCATCCCCTCTCTCCGTCCCCACGTCTCTCAATCCCCCTCTCTCTGTCCCCCTCTCTCTGTCTCCCTTTCCCTGTCCCCCTCTCTCTGATCCCTCTCTCTCTGTCCCCACTCTCTCTCTTCCCCACTCTCTGTCCCCCACTCTCTGCCCCCGCTCTTTCTGACCCCTCCCTCTGTCCCCTTCTCTCTGTCTCCCTCTCTCTGTCTCTCCTCACTCTGCCCCCCACTTCCCTCTCTCTCTCTGTCGTCCCTCTTTGTCCACCCTCTCTCTGTCCCCCCGACCCCTTCTCTCTGTCCGCCCTCTCTCCCTGCCCCCCCATCTCTGTCCCCCTTTCTCTGTCCCCCTCTCTCTGAACGCCCTCTCTCCCTGTCCCCCACTCTCTGTCCCCCACACTCTGTCCCTCTCTCTGTACCCCGTCCTGTCCACCCTCTCTCACTAAACCCATCTCTCCGTCCCCCCCTCTCTGTTCCCCTTCTCTGTGCCTCCCTTCTATCTCCCGCTCGCTCTGTCCACCTCTGTCTGTCCCCTCTCTCTCTGTCCCCACTCTCTCTATCCCCCTCTCTCTGTTCCCCTCTCTCTGTCTCCCCGCTCTCTGTCCCCCTTCTCGGGCCCCCTCTCTGTCCTCCTCTCCCTGTCCGCCCTCTCCCTCCCTCTGTCTCCTCTCTCTGACCCCACGCTCTGTCCCACCGTCTCTATCCCCCCTCTCTGTGCACCCTCTCTCTGTCCCCCATCTCTCTGTCCTCCCTCTCTGTCCATCCTCTCTTTGTCCCCCCTCACTGTTCCCTTCTGTCTGTAGCCCCTCTGTCTGCCCTCTCTCTGTCCCCCTCTGTCTGCACCCCCTCTCTGTCCTTCCTCTCTGCCCCCCCTCTCTCTGTCCGTCCTCTCTTTGTACCCCCTCACTGTTCCCTTCTCCATGCACCCCATCTGTCCCCCTTCTCTCTGTCCCCCTTTTCTCTGTCCCCTTCTCTCTGTCCCCCTCTCAGTACCCCCCTGTCCACCATCTCTCCCAATTTCCCCTCTCTCTGACTCCTCTCTCTGTCCCCCTCTCTGTGCCTCCTTTCTATCACCCACTTGCTCTGTCCACCTCTGTCTGTACCCGCTCTCTCTATCCCCCCTCTCTCTGTCCTCCTTTTACTGTCCCCCTCTCTCTATCCCCACTCTCTCTCACCCCCTCTTACTGCCCCCCTCTCTATGTCGCCCCTCTCTCTGTACCCCTTTTACTGTCCCCCTCTCTCTGTTCCCCTCTCTCTGTCCCCCCTCTCTCTCTGTCCCCTATCTCTGTCCGCCCCCTCCCCCCGCTGTCTCCTCTGTCTGACCTCTCTCTCTGTCCCCCCCCTGTCCTCCCTCTCTCTTCCAACCTCTCTGTTCCCCCCTCTCTGTTCCCCCTCTCTTTGTTCCCCCACTCATTGTTCCCTTCTCTCTGTCCCCCCTCTGTCTGCCCTCTCTCTGTGCCCCCTCGCTCTATCTCCCTGATCTCTGCCCCACACTTCCTCTTTCTTCCCCCTCTCTCTGTCCCCCTCTCTCTGGCCCCCTCTCCCTTAACCCCTCTCTCTGCCCCACTATGACCCCTCTCTCGGTCCCCTGTCTCTCTGTTCCCCTCTCTCTGTCCCCCCTCTCTCTAACCCCTCTGTCTCCTCTCTCTGACCTCTCTCTCTGTCCTCCCTCTCTGTCCCCCTCTCTCTGTCCTCCCTCTCTGTCCCACCCTCTCTGCTCCCCCCTCTATGTTCCGCCTCTCTTTGTCCCCCCACTCATTGTCCCCTTCTCTCTGTCCCCCCTCTGTCTGCCCTCTCTCTCTCTGCCCCCTCGCTCTGTCTCCCTGATCTCTGTCCCCCCTTCTCTCTGCCCCCCTTCCTCTTTGTTCCCCCTCTCTCTGTCCCCCTCTCTCTGTCCCCCTCCCTCTGCCCCCCCTATGACCCCTCTCTCGGTCCCCTGTCTCTCTGTTTCCCATCTCTGTCTCCCACTCTGTCTCCCCTCTCTCTGTTCCCCTCACTCTGCCCCCCCTCTCTGTCTCCTCTCTCTCTCACCCCCTCTCTCTGCCTCCCCTCCCTCTGTCCCCCTCTCTTTGCCCCCTCTCTTTGCCCCCTCTCTCTGCCCCCTCTCTCTGTTCCCCTCTCTCTGTCCACCCTCTCTCTGCCCCCCGCCTCTCTATTCCCCTTTCTCTGTCCCCTCTCTCTCTGTCCCCTCTTTCTCTGTCCCCTTCTCTCTGCCCCATTTTCTCCTTCCCCCTCTCTCTGTACCCTTCTCTCTGTACCCTTCTCTCTCTCTGCCCCCCCTCTCTCTGTCCCCCCTCTCTCTCTGCGTCTCCTCTCTCTGTGTCCCCTCTCTCTGTCACCCCTCTCTCTTTCCCCCTCTTTGTCCCCTTCTCTCTGTCCTGCCCCTCTATCGCCTTCTCACTGTCTCCCCTCTCCGTCTTGGGGAACAGAGAGAGGTGGTAAGGAGAGTGGGGGGTCGGGGGGTGGGTACAGAGAGAAAGGGACATAGAGAGAGGGACAGAGAGACGGGAATAGAGAGAGGGGTACAAACAGAGAGGGGTCAGAGAGAGGGGGACAGACAGAGGGGTACAGTAAAAGGGGAACACAGTGAGGGTCTCAGGGAGAGTGGGTACAGATAGAGGGAGGTAGAGAGAGTGGGCACAGTGAGGTGTGACCAGAGAGGATGGGGGAAAAGAGAATGGGTACAGAGAGAGACACAGAGGGGGGATAGTGAGAGGTGGGTGACTGAGAGTGGGCGACAGAGAGAGAGGGACAGTTGAGGGGGTCATAGAGTGGGGGACAGAGTGGGGGAGGGACAGAGAGAGAGGGATAGAGAGGGGACAAAGACGGTGGCAGGGAGAGGGCAGACAGAGAGAGCGTGAACTGAGAGAGAGGGGGACAGAGAGAGGGGGGATGGAGAGACGGGGACAGAAAGAGAGGCGAGAGACGGGGGTAACAGTGCGAGGCATACAGAGAGCGCGGAAACAGAGAGAAGGGAACAGACAGAGAGGGACAGAGTCAGGGGACAGACAGTGGGACAGAGAGAGGGGTGACAGAGAGAGGGGTGACAGAGGGAGGGATGACAGAGAGCGGGACAGAGGGAGGGGCGGGGGTCAGAGAGCGGAGACAGTGTGGGTGGATGGGGGGAGAGAGATGGGGGAATGGGGGCACAGGGGGAGCAGAGAGTGGTTAAGAAAGATGGAAAACAGAGAGCGGGTGTCACGGGGTGACATAGAGTGAGGTACAGAGACACGGGAGACAGAGAGAGGTCGGAGAGAGAGAGGGGGACGGATGGGGGTCAGAGGGGAGGTACGGAGAGAGGGGGGATAATGGGAGGGGGCAGAGAGAGGGGCAAAAGGAGAGGGCTGGACAGAGAGAGTGGGGACAGAGTAATGGGGACAGAGAAAGAGGCTGCCTCTCCCTGAACCCCTCTCTCTGCCCTCCTACGACCCCGCTATCGGTCCCCCATCTCTCTGTCTCCCAACTCGGTCTCCCATCTCTGTCCCCATCTCTCTGTGCCCCCTCGTTCTGCCACCACTCTCTCTGCCCCCCTCTCTCTGTTCCCCTCACTCTGTCCCCCTCTCTCTGCCCCTTTCTCTATCCTCTTTCTCAGTCCCTCTTTCTCTGTCCCCCTCTCTCTGTCCCCCTTCTCTTTGTCCCACCTCTCTCTGTCCCCCTCTCTCTGTCCCTTTCTCTCTGTCTTCCCTCTCTCTATCTTCCCTCTCTCTATCTCCCCCTCTCAGTGCCCCCTCTCTCTATCCACCCTCTCTCTGTCCCCTTCTCTCTGCCCCCTTCTCTCTGTTCGCCCCTCTCTGTCCTCTCTTTCTCTGCCCCCTCTTTCTCTGTCCCCTCTTTCTCTATCCTCTTCTCTGTCCCATTCTCTCTCTGACCACCATCTCTCTGTCACCCCTCTCTCTGTCACCCCTCTCTCTGTCCCACCTCTCTCTGTCCACCCCTCTCTCTCTGTCCCTCTCTCTCTGTCTCCCTCTCTCTGTCCCCCCCTCTCTCTGTCCCTCTCTATATGACTCTTTTTCTCTGTCCCTTTCACTCTGCCCCCTCACTCTGTCCCCCTCTTTCTGACACCTTCTCTCTGTCCCCTACTCTCTGTCACCCCTCTCTCTCCTCCCTCTCCCTTTCCCCCTCTCTCTGCCCCATCTCTCCGTCTCCCCGCTGTCCGTTCCCCCTCTCTCTGTCCCCTCTGTGCCCCCATTACCCCCTCTATTTTCCCGTCCCACCCACTCTGCACCCCCCTCTCTGTACCTCCCATCTGTCCCCCAGTCTCTGTCGCCCCTCTCTCTATCCCTCCCTCTCTGTCCCCCTTCTCTCTGTCCCCCTCTCTCTGTCCCCTTCTCTCTGCCCCAGTTCTGATACCTGTCTCTCTGTCCCCCCTCTGTCTGCCCCTTCTCTCTGTCCGCGCTCTCTGTCCGCGCTCTCTGTCCCCCCTCTCTGTCACCCTCTCTGTCACCATCTGACTGTCCCCACCTCTCTCTGTCCCCACCTCTCTCTGTCCGTCCTCTCTCTGTCCCCATCTCTCTGTCCGCCCTCTCTCTGTCTCACCCTCTATGTCCCCCCTCTATGCCCCCTCTCTCTGTCCCTCTCTCTGTCGCCCTCTCTGTCACCCTCTGTCTATCCCCACCTCTATCTGTCCCCATCTCTATCTGTCCGTCCTCTCTCTGTCCCCCTCTCCATCCGCCCTCTCTCTGTCTCAACCTGTACGTCCCCCCCTCTATGTCCCCCCTCTATGTCCCCCCTCTCGAGGTCCCCCTCTCTATGTCCCCCACTCTCTGTCGCCCTCTCTGTCACCCTCTCTCTGTCCCCACCTCTCTCTGTCCGCACTGTCTCTGTCCCCCTCTCTCTGTCCGCCCTCTCTCTGTCCCACCCTCGATGTCACCCCCTCAATGCCCCCCTATGCCCCCCTCTCTATGTCCCCCTCTCTCGGTCCCCCTCTCTCTGTACCCCCTCTCCCTGTCCGCCCTCTCTCTCTGTCCCCCCTCTCCCTGCCCACCCCTCTCCCTTTCCCCCTCTCTCTGCCCCCTCTCTCCGTCTCCCTGCTGTCCTTTCCCTCTCTCTCTGTCCCCACTGGGCCCCTATTACCCTCTCTTGCTACCCATGTCCCACCCTCTCTGCGCCCCTCTCTGTACACCCCATCTGCCCCCCAGTCTCTGTCGCCCCTCTCTCTATCCCTCTCTCTCTCTGTCCCCATTCTCTCTGTTGCCGCTCTCTTTGTACCCCTCTCTCTGTCTCGCTCCTCTCTTTCTGACCTCCTCTCTCTGTCCCTCTCTCTCTGCCCCCATCCCCCTCTCTCTGACCCCCCTCACTCTGTCCCCCTCTCTGTTCTCTTTTCTCTGTCGCACCTTCTCAGACCCCTTCTCTCTGTCCCCACTTCCGTCCCCTTCTCTCTTCCCCCCATCTCTGTCCCACCCTCTCTCTGTGCCTCGGGTTCTCTGTCCCCCTCTCTCTGTCCCCCTCTCTCTGTCCCCCTCTCTCTGTCCCCCTCTCTCTGCACCCCCTCTCTCTGTCGGCCCTCTCTCTTTGTCCCCTCTATCTGCCACCCTCCCTCTGTCCCCCTCTCTCTGTCCCTTCTCTCTCTCTGTCCCCCTCTCTCTGTCCCCACACTCTCTGTCCCCCTCTCCCTGTACCCCCTTTCTCTGTCCCCACTCTCTCTGTCCCACTCTCTCACTCACCCTCTCTGTGTCCCCCTCTCTGAACGCTCCTCTCTCTCTGTCCCCACTCTCTCTATCCATCCCTCTCCCTTTCCCCCTCTCTCTGCCCCTCCCGATGTCCCCCTCTCTCCGTCCCCACTCTCTATGTCCCCCCATCCGTCCCCTGCTCTCTGTCACCCTCTCTCTGTCCCCACTCTCTCTCTGTCCCTGTGCTCTCTCCCCCTCTCTCTGTCCGACTTCTCTCTGTCTCCCGTGTCTCTGTACCCACCTCTATGTCCCCCTGTGACACCCGATCGTTGTTTTCCATCTCTCTTAACCACTCTCTGTCCCAGTCTCTCTGTCCCCCTCTCTCTGTCCCTGTGCTCTGTCCTCTTCTCTCTGTTGCCGCTCTCTCTGTCCCCCCTCTGTCTCTCGCCTCTCTCTCTGTCCCCCTCTCTCTGCCCCGTCCCCCTCTCTCTGTCCCCCTCTCTCTCTCCCCGTCTCTCCGTCCCCCCACTCTCTGTCCCCATCTCTGATCCCCCTCTCATGATACCCCTCTCTCTGTCCCCACGCCTCTCTGTGAACACCGCCGCCCCGTCCCCTTCTCTCTGCCCCCCTCTCTGTCCCCTTCTCTCTGTCTCCCCTCTCTGTCTCCTTTTCTCTGACCCACACTCTCTGTCTGCCCTCTCTGTCCTCCCCTCTCTCTCTCTCTCTCCCCCTCTCTGTCCCCTCTCTCTGTACCCCCGCTCTGTCCCCCTTTCTGTCCCACGCCCCACTGTCCGCCCTCTCTCTGACCTCCCTCATTGTCCCCTTCTCTCTGTCTGCCCTCTCTCTGTCCCCCTCTCTCTGTTCCCTCTCTCTATCCCCCTCTCTCTATCCCCTCTCGCTGTCCCCCTTGACTCTCTGTCCCTCTCTCTGTCCCCCTCACTCTCCTGCCTCTCTCTAATCCCCTCTCCCTGTGCCCCTCTCTGTTTCCCCCTCTCTTTCCCCACTCTCTATCCACAGCCCTCCTTTTACACCTCTCTGCGCCCTCCCTCTGTCACCCCTCTCTCCGTCCCCTCTCTCTCTGTATCCCTCTTTCTATCCCCCTCTCTCTGTCCCCCTCTCTCTCTGTATCCCTCTCTCTATCCCCCTCTCTCTGTCCCCATCTCTCTCTGTTCCCTCTATCCGTCCCCACCCACCCCCTCCATCCCCCTTCTCTCTGTCCGACCTCTCTCTGTCACCCATGTCTCTATACCCCCATCTATGGCACCCCGTGACCCCTGCTCTCTGTTTTCCCTCTCTCCTAACACACTCTGTACCACTGTGCCCCTGTTCCACCCTCTGTCTCCCCCATCCCTCTCTCTGCCCCACCTCTCTGTCCCCCACTTTCTGTCACCCCTCTCTCTGTGTCCCCGTCCCTCTCTCTGCACCCCTCTCTCTGTTCCCCACTTTCTGTCACCCCTCTCCCGGTCACACCCCTCTCTGCCACCCTCTCTCTGTCATCCTCTCTCTGTCCCTTCTCTCTCTCTGTCCCCCTCTCTCTGTACCCACCCATCTGTCACCCCCATCTCTGTCCCCCCCGTCTCTGTCACCCTCTCTCTGTCCTCCCTCTCTCTGTCTCCGTCTTTGTCTTCTCTCTCTCTCTGTCTTCCCTCTCTCTGTACCCGCTCTCTGTTCTCCCCTCCTCTCTGGACCCCCCTCTCCGTTCCCACACTCTCAATCCCCCTCCATCTGTACTCACTCTCCCTGAACCCCTCTCTCTGTCACCCTCACACTGTCCCCCTCTCTCTGTCACCCTCTCTCTGTCCGACTTCTCTCTGTCTCCCGTGTCTCTGTACCCCCCCTCAATGTCCCCCCGTGACACCCGATCGTTGTTTTCCATCTCTCTTAACCACTCTCTGTCCCACTCTCTCTGTCCCCCTCTCTCTGTCCCTGTGCTCGGTCCCCTCTCTCTGTTGCCGCTCTCTCTGTCCCCCATTTGTCTCTCGCGTCTCTCTCTGTCCCACTCTCTCTGTTCCCCTCTCTCTCTCCCCCCTCTCTCCCCCTCTCTGTCCTCCCCTCTCTCTCGCCCCCTCACTGTACCCCTCTCTCTGTCCCCCCTCACTGTCCACTTCTCTCTTCCCCCCTCTCTGTCACCCGTCTCTCTGTCCCCCTCACTGTACCCCTCTCTCTGTCCCCTCTCACTGTACCCCTCTCTCTGTCCCCTCTCACTGTTCCCTTCTCTCTATCCCCACTCTCTGTCACCCGTCTCTCTGTCCCCCCTCACTGTTCCCTTCTCTCTATCCCCACTCTCTGTCACCCGTCTCTCTGTCCCCCTCACTGTACCCCTCTCTCTGTCCCCTCTCACTGTTCCCTTCTCTCTATCCCCACTCTCTGTCACCCGTCTCTCTGTCCCCCCTCACTGTTCCCTTCTCTCTGTCCCTCTCTCTGTCCCCACTTCCTCTCTGATCCCCCTCTTTCTGTTCCCCCCCTCACTCTGCCCCGCGGTCTCTGTCCTTCACTGTCTTCCCCACCCGACACCCCCCTCTCTGACCCCCCCTCTCTCTGATACCACTCTCTCTATCCCCGCGTATCTTTCCCTATCTCTGTGCCCCTCTCTCTGCCCCCCTCTCTCTTTGCCCCTTTCTCTGTCGCACCCTCGCTCTGTCCCCCCTCTCTCTGTACCGCATCTGTCCTCTCTCTCTCTATCCCGCGCTCTCTGCCCCTCTTCTCTGTCCGCACTCTCTCTCTGACCCACCCTTTGAGTCCCCTTCTCTCTGTCCGCACTCTCTGTCCACCCTCTCTCTCTGTCCTCCCTCTCTCTCAGCTCTCTCTGTTCCCCCTCTCTGTCCCCTCCTCTCTGTCCCCCCATCCGCGCTCTCTCTGTCCCCCCTCACTGTCCCCTTCTCTGTGTCCGCCCTCTCTTTCATCCCTCTCTCTGTGCCCGCTTGCTCTGTCCCCACTCTCTCTGTCGCCCCTCCTCTCTGCCCCCCTTCCTCTCTTTTCCCCCCTCATTCTGCACCCCCTGTGCACGACACTCTGCCCCCCGAATCCCTCTCTCTCAGACCCCCCTCACTGATACCCCTCTCTCTGTCCCGCCTCTCTCTGTCCCCCTCTCTCTGTCCCCCTCTCTCTGTCCCGCCTCTCTCTGTCCCCCTCTCTCTGTCCCCACTCTCTCTGTCCCGCCTCTCTCTGTCCCCCTCTCTCTGTCGCCACTCTCTCTGTCCCCCTCTCTCTGTCCCCACTCTCTCTGTCCCCACTCTCTCTATCCATCCGTTTCCCTTTCCCCCACTCTCCGTCCCCTCCCGATGTCCCCCCTCTCTCCGTCCCCCGCTCTCTATGCCCCCCTCTCTCTGCCCAGTCCCTCTATCTGTCACCCCTCTCTCTGTCATCCCTCTCTCTGTCCCACTCTCTCTGTCCCGCAGTCTCTGTCCCTATCTCTGTCCTTCTCTCACTGTCCATCTCTCTCGGTCCCTATCTCTCTGTTACCGCTGTCTCTGTCACCCCTCTCTCTGTCACCCCTCTCTCTGTCCTTCTCTCTCTGTTACCACTCTCTCTGTCACCCCTCTCTCTGTCCCACTCTCACTGTCCATCTCTCTCCCTTACCACCCCCAATCACTGCCCCGTCTCACCATTACCCCTTTGTCCGTCCCTCTCTCTCTGTCTCCGTGTCTCTCTGTCCCCCTTCTCTCTGTCCCCCTTTTCTCTGTCCCCTTCTCTCTGTCCCCCTTCCTCTTTGTTCCCCCTCTCTCTGTTCCCCCCTCTCTCTGACTCCCCTCTCTCTGTCCCCCTCTCTCTGTCCCCCTCTCAGTACCCCCCTGTCCACCATCTCTCCCAATTTCCCCTCTCTCTGACTCCTCTCTCTGTCCCCCTCTCTGTGCCTCCTTTCTATCACCCACTTGCTCTGTCCACCTCTGTCTGTACCCGCTCTCTCTATCCCCCCTCTCTCTGTCCTCCTTTTACTGTCCCCCTCTCTCTATCCCCACTCTCTCTCACCCCCTCTTACTGCCCCTATCTCTATGTCGCCCCTCTCTCTGTACCCCTTTTACTGTCCCCCTCTCTCTGTTCCCCTCTCTCTGTCCCCCCTCTCTCTCTGTCCCCTATCTCTGTCCGCCCCCTCCCCCCGCTGTCTCCTCTGTCTGACCTCTCTCTCTGTCCCCCCCATCCTCCCTCTCTCTCCCAACCTCTCTGCTCCCCCCTCTCTGTTCCCCCTCTCTTTGTTCCCCCACTCATTGTCCCCTTCTCTCTGTCCCCCCTCTGTCTGCCCTCTCTCTGTGCCCCCTCGCTCTGTCTCCCTGATCTCTGCCCCACACTTCCTCTTTCATCCCCCTCTCTCTGTCTGCCCTCTCTCTGGCCCCCTCTCCCTTAACCCCTCTCTCTGCCCCACTATGACCCCTCTCTCGGTCCCCTGTCTCTCTGTTCCCCTCTCTCTGTCCCCCCTCTCTCTGACCTCTCTCTCTGTCCTCCCTCTCTGTCCCCCTCTCTCTGTCCTCCCTCTCTGTCCCACCCTCTCTGCTCCCCCTCTATGTTCCGCCTCTCTTTGTCCCCCCACTCATTGTCCCCTTCTCTCTGTCCCCCCTCTGTCTGCCCTCTCTCTCTCTGCCCCCTCGCTCTGTCTCCCTGATCTCTGTCCCCCCTTCTCTCTGCCCCCCCTTCCTCTTTGTTCCCCCTCTCTCTGTCCCCCTCCCTCTGCCCCCCCTATGACCCCTCTCTCGGTCCCCTGTCTCTCTGTTTCCCATCTCTGTCTCCCACTCTGTCTCCCCTCTCTCTGTTCCCCTCACTCTGCCCCCCTCTCTGTCTCCTCTCTCTCTCACCCCCTCTCTCTGCCTCCCCTCCCTCTGTCCCCCTCTCTTTGCCCCCTCTCTTTGCCCCCTCTCTCTGCCCCCTCTCTCTGCCCCCTCTCTCTGTTCCCCTCTCTCTGTCCACCCTCTCTCTGCCCCCGCCTCTCTATTCCCCTTTCTCTGTCCCCTCTCTCTCTGTCCCCTCTTTCTCTGTCCCCTTCTCTCTGCCCCATTTTCTCCTTCCCCCTCTCTCTGTACCCTTCTCTCTGTACCCTTCTCTCTCTCTGCCCCCCTCTCTCTGTCCCCTCTCTCTCTCTGCGTCTCCTCTCTCTGTGTCCCCTCTCTCTGTCACCCCTCTCTCTTTCCCCCTCTTTGTCCCCTTCTCTCTGTCCTGCCCCTCTGTCGCCTTCTCACTGTCTCCCCTCTCCGTCTTGGGGAACAGAGAGAGGTGGTAAGGAGAGTGGGGGGTCAGAGGGGGGTACAGAGAGAAAGGGACATAGAGAGAGGGACAGAGAGACGGGAATAGAGAGAGGGGTACAAACAGAGAGGGGTCAGAGAGAGGGGGACAGACAGAGGGGTACAGTAAAAGGGGAACACAGTGAGGGTCTCAGGGAGAGTGGGTACAGATAGAGGGAGGTAGAGAGAGTGGGCACAGTGAGGTGTGACCAGAGAGGATGGGGGAAAAGAGAATGGGTACAGAGAGAGACACAGAGGGGGGATAGTGAGAGGTGGGTGACTGAGAGTGGGCGACAGAGAGAGAGGGACAGTTGAGGGGGTCATAGAGTGGGGGACAGAGTGGGGGAGGGACAGAGAGAGAGGGATAGAGAGGGGACAAAGACGGTGGCAGGGAGAGGGCAGACAGAGAGAGCGTGAACTGAGAGAGAGGGGGACAGAGAGAGGGGGGATGGAGAGACGGGGACAGAAAGAGAGGCGAGAGACGGGGGTAACAGTGCGAGGCATACAGAGAGCGCGGAAACAGAGAGAAGGGAACAGAGAGAGAGGGACAGAGTCAGGGGACAGACAGTGGGACAGAGAGAGGGGTGACAGAGAGAGGGGTGACAGAGGGAGGGGTGACAGAGAGCGGGGCAGAGGGAGGGGCGGGGGTCAGAGAGCGGGGACAGTGTGGGGAATGGGGGGAGACAGATGGGGGAATGGGGGCACGGGGGGAGCAGAGAGTGGTTAAGAAAGATGGAAAACAGAGAGCGGGTGTCACGGGGTGACATAGAGTGAGGTACAGAGACACGGGAGACAGAGAGAGGTCGGAGAGAGAGAGGGGGACGGATGGGGGTCAGAGGGGAGGTACGGAGAGAGGGGGGATAATGGGAGGGGGCAGAGAGAGGGGGAAAAGGAGAGGGTTGGACAGAGAGAGTGGGGACAGAGAAATGGGGACAGAGAAAGAGGCTGCCTCTCCCTGAACCCCTCTCTCTGCCCTCCTACGACCCCGCTATCGGTCCCCCATCTCTCTGTCTCCCAACTCGGTCTCCCATCTCTGTCCCCATCTCTCTGTGCCCCCTCGTTCTGCCACCACTCTCTCTGCCCCCCGCCTCTCTGTCCCCCTCTCTCTGTTCCCCTCACTCTGTCCCCCTCTCTGTCCTCCCTCTCTCTGCCCCTTTCTCTCTGTCTTGCCTCTCTCTATCTTCCCTCTCTCTATCTCCCCCTCTCTGTGCCCCCTCTCTCTATCCACACTCTCTCTGTCACCCTCTTTCTGTCCCCCTCTCTCTGTTCCCCCTCTCTCTGTCCCCACCTCTCTCTGTCCGCCCTCTCTCTGTCCGCCCTCTCTCTGTCCGCCCTCTCTCTGTCCCACCCTCGATGTCACCCCCTCAATGCCCCCCTATGCCCCCCTCTCTCTGTCCTCCTCTCTCTGTCCCCCTCTCTCTGCACCCCTTCTCCCTGTCCCCCCTCTCTATGTCCCCCTCTCTCGGTCCCCCTCTCTCTGCACCCCCTCTCTCTCTCCGCCCTCTCTCTCTGTCCCCCCTCTCTCTGTCCACCCCTCTCCCTTTCCCCCTCTCTCTGCCCCCTCTCTCCGTCTCCCTGCTGTCCTTTCCCTCTCTCTCTGTCCCCACTGGGCCCCTATTACCCTCTCTAGCTACCCCTGTCCCACCCTCTCTGCGCCCCTCTCTGTACACCCCATCTGCCCCCCAGTCTCTGTCGCCCCTCTCTCTATCCCTCTCTCTCTCTGTCCCCATTCTCTCTGTTGCCGCTCTCTATGTACCCCTCTCTCTGTCTCGCTCCTCTCTTTCTGACCTCCTCTCTCTGTCCCTCTCTCTCTGCCCCCATCCCCCTCTCTCTGACCCCCCTCACTCTATCCCCCTCTCTGTTCTCTTCTCTCTGTCGCACCTTCTCAGACCCCTTCTCTCTGTACCCACTTCCGTCCCCTTCTCTCTTCCCCCCATCTCTGTCCCACCCTCTCTCTGTGCCTCGGGTTCTCTATCCCCCTCTCTCTGTCCCCCTCTCTCTGTCCCCCTCTCTCTGCACCCCCTCTCTCTGTCGGCCCTCTCTCTTTGTCCCCTCTATCTGCCACCCTCTCTCTGTCCCTTCTCTCTCTCTGTCCCCCTCTCTCTGTCCCCACACTCTCTGTCCCCCTCTCCTTGTCCCCCCTTTCTCTGTCCCCACTCTCTCTGTCCCACTCTCTCACTCACCCTCTCTGTGTCCCCCTCTCTGAACGCTCCTCTCTCTCTGTCCCCACTCTCTCTATCCATCCCTCTCCCTTTCCCCCTCTCGCTGCCCCTCCCGATGTCCCCCTCTCTCTGTCCCTGTGCTCTGTCCTCTTCTCTCTGTTGCCGCTCTCTCTGTCCCCCCTCTGTCTCTCGCCTCTCTCTCTGTCCCCCTCTCTCTGCCCCGTCCCCCTCTCTCTGTCCCCCTCTCTCTCTCCCCGTCTCTCCGTCCCCCCACTCTCTGTCCCCATCTCTGATCCCCCTCTCATGATACCCCTCTCTCTGTCCCCACGCCTCTCTGTGAACACCGCCGCCCCGTCCCCTTCTCTCTGCCCCCCTCTCTGTCCCCTTCTCTCTGTCTCCCCTCTCTGTCTCCTTTTCTCTGACCCACACTCTCTGTCTGCCCTCTCTGTCCTCCCCTCTCTCTCTCTCCCCTCTCTGTCCCCTCTCTCTGTACCCCCGCTCTGTCCCCCTTTCTGTCCCACACCCCACTGTCCGCCCTCTCTCTGACCTCCCTCATTGTCCCCTTCTCTCTGTCTGCCCTCTCTCTGTCCCCCTCTCTCTGTTCCCTCTCTCTATCCCCCTCTCTCTATCCCCTCTCGCTGTCCCCCTTCTCTCTCTGTCCCTCTCTCTGTCCCCCTCACTCTCCCGCCTCTCTCTAATCCCCTCTCCCTGTGCCCCTCTCTGTTTCCCCCTCTCTTTCCCCACTCTCTATCCACAGCCCTCCTTTTACACCTCTCTGCGCCCTCCCTCTGTCACCCCTCTCTCCGTCCCCTCTCTCTCTGTATCCCTCTCTCTATCCCCCTCTCTCTGTCCCCCTCTCTCTGTATCCCTCTCTCTATCCCCCTCTCTCTGTCCCCCTCTCTCTCTGTTCCCTCTATCCGTCCCCACCCACCCCCTCCATCCCCCTTCTCTCTGTCCGACCTCTCTCTGTCACCCATGTCTCTATACCCCCATCGATGGCACCCCGTGACCCCTGCTCTCTGTTTTCCCTCTGTCCTAACACACTCTGTACCACTGTGCCCCTGTTCCACCCTCTGTCTCCCCCGTCCCTCTCTCTGCCCCCCTCTCTCTGTTCCCCACTTTCTGTCACCCCTCTCTCGGTCACACCCCTCTCTGCCACCCTCTCTCTGTCACACTCTCTCTGTCCCTTCTCTCTCTCTGTCCCCCTCTCTCTGTACCCACCCCTCTGTCACCCCCATCTCTGTCCCCCCCGTCTCTGTCACCCTCTCTCTGTCCTCCCTCTCTCTGTCTCCGTCTTTGTCTTCTCTCTCTCTCTGTCTTCCCTCTCTCTGTACCCGCTCTCTGTTCTCCCCTCCTCTCTGGACCCCCCTCTCCGTTCCCACACTCTCAATCCCCCTCCATCTGTACTCACTCTCCCTGAACCCCTCTCTCTGTCACCCTCACACTGTCCCCCTCTCTCTGTCACCCTCTCTCTGTCCGACTTCTCTCTGTCTCCCGTGTCTCTGTACCCCCCCTCAATGTCCCCCCGTGACACCCGATCGTTGTTTTCCATCTCTCTTAACCACTCTCTGTCCCACTCTCTCTGTCCCCCTCTCTCTGTCCCTGTGCTCGGTCCCCTCTCTCTGTTGCCGCTCTCTCTGTCCCCCATTTGTCTCTCGCGTCTCTCTCTGTCCCACTCTCTCTGTTCCCCTCTCTGTGTCCCTGTGCTCTGTCTCCCTCTCTCTGTTGCCGCTCTCTCTGTACCCCCTCTGTCACTCGCCTCTTTCTCTGTCCCCTTTCTCTCTGCCCCATCCCCTCTCTCTGTCCCCCTCTCTCTGTGTCCCCTCTCTCCATCCCCCCTCTCTGTCTGACCTCCCTCGGTCTCCCGTGTCTCTGTACCCCCGTCTATGTCCTTCCGTGACCCCCGCTCTCTGTTTTCCCTCTCTCTTAACCACTCAATGTCCCCCGTCTCTCTGTCACCCCTCTCTCTGTCACCCCTCTCTCTATCCCTCTCTCTCTGTCCCCACCGCTCTGTCTCCCGCTCTCTATCTGTCCCCCGCTCTCTGTCTCCAGATCTGTCCCCTTCTGTCTCTGTCCCCTCTTTGTCTGCCCCATCTCTCTGTACCCCCTCTTTCTGTCCCCCCTCTCACTCTCCCCCTCTCTCTGACTCCCCCTCTCTCTATCCCCCCTCTCTCTCTCCCTCTCTCTGATCCCCTCTATCTGTCCCTCCTCTCTCTGTCCCGCCTCTCTCTCCCTTTCTCTGTCCACCATCCCTGTCCGCTCTCTCTGACCTCTCTCTGTGTCGCCCTCTCTCTGTACCCCTCCTCTGTCCCCTCTCTCTCTGTCCCCCTCTCTCTATCCCCCGCTCTCTATCCCCTCTCGCTATCCCCCTTCTCTATCTGTCCCCCCATCTGTCCCCATTCTCTCTGTCCCCCTCTCTCTCTCCCTGTATATCTGTCCCCCGCTCTCTGTCCCCTCTCTCTGTTTCCTCTCTCTAACCCCCTCTCTCCATCCCCTCTCTCTGTCCCCCTTTCTCTGTCCCGCCTCTCTTTAATCCCGTCTCTCTGTCCCCTTCTCTGTTTGCCCTCTCATTCCCCACTCTCTCTATCCACAGCCCTCCCTTTCCCCCCTCTCTGCACCCTCCCTCTGTCCCCTCTCTCTCTGTCTCCCTCTCTCTGTCCCCCTCTCTCTCTGTTCCCTCTATCCATCCCGACCTCCCCCCCCACCCCGTCCCCCTTCTCTCTGATCGACCTCTCTCTGTCACCCGTGTCGCTATACCCCCATCTATGGCACTCCGTGACCCCCGCTCTCTGTTTTCCCTCTCTCCTAACACTCTCTGTACCACTATGCCCCTGTTCCACCCTCTGTCTCCCCGCCCTCTCTCTGGCCCCCCCTGCCCCCCACTTTCTATCGCCCCTCTCTCTCTGTCCCACTCTCTCTGTCCCGCTGTCTCTGTCCCTCTCTCTCTGTTACCGCTCTCTCTGTCACCCCTCTCTCTCTGTCACCCCTCTCTCTCTGTCACCCCTCTCTCTGTCACCCCTCTCTCTGTCACCCCTCTCTCTGTTACTGCTCTCTCTGTTACCGCTCTCTCTGTACTCCTCTCTCTGCCACCCCTCTGTCTCTCACCTCTCTCCCGGTCCCCTCTCTCTCTGCCCCCTTCTCTCTCCACCCTCTCTCTGTCACCCATTCTCTGTCCCCTTCACTCTGTCCCCCCTCTCTGTCCCCTTTTCTCTGACCCACAGTCGCTGTCCCCTCTCTCTCTCTCCACCCCCTCTCTCCCCCTCTCTCTCTCCCCCCCTCTCTCCCCCTCTCTGTCCTCCCCTCTCTCTCGCCCCCTCACTGTACCCCTCTCTCTGTCCCCCCTCACTGTCCACTTCTCTCTTCCCCCCTCTCTGTCACCCGTCTCTCTGTCCCCCTCACTGTACCCCTCTCTCTGTCCCCTCTCACTGTTCCCTTCTCTCTATCCCCACTCTCTGTCACCCCTCTCTCTGTCCCCCCTCACTGTTCCCTTCTCTCTATCCCCACTCTCTGTCACCCGTCTCTCTGTCCCCCCTCACTGTTCCCTTCTCTCTATCCCCACTCTCTGTCACCCGTCTCTCTGTCCCCCCTCACTGTTCCCTTCTGTCTGTCCCTCTCTCTGTCCCCACTTCCTCTCTGATCCCCCTCTTTCTGTTCCCCCCTCACTCTGCCCCGCGCTCTCTGTCCTTCACTGTCTTCCCCACCCGACACCCCCTCTCTGATTCCACTCTCTCTATCCCCGCGTATCTTTCCCTATCTCTGTGCCCCTCTCTCTGCCCCCCTCTCTCTTTGCCCCTTTCTCTGTCGCACCCTCGCTCTGTCCCCCCTCTCTCTGTACCGCATCTGTCCTCTCTCTCTCTATCCCGCGCTCTCTGCCCCTCTTCTCTGTCCGCACTCTCTCTCTGACCCACCCTTTGAGTCCCCTTCTCTCTGTCCACACTCTCTGTCCGCCCTCTCTCTCTGTCCTCCCTCTCTCTCAGCTCTCTCTGTTCCCCCTCTCTGTCCCCTCCTCTCTGTCCCCCCATCCGCGCTCTCTCTGTCCCCCCTCACTGTCCCCTTCTCTGTGTCCGCCCTCTCTTTCATACCTCTCTCTGTGCCCGCTTGCTCTGTCCCCACTCTCTCTGTCGCCCCTCCTCTCTGCCCCCTTCCTCTCTTTTCCCCCCTCATTCTGCACCCCCTGTGCACGACACTCTGCCCCCCCGAATCCCTCTCTCTCAGACCCCCCTCACTGATACCCCTCTCTCTGTCCCCCCTCTCTCTGTCCCCCTCTCTCTGTCCCGCCTCTCTCTGTCCCCCTCTCTCTGTCCCCACTCTCTCTGTCCCCACTCTCTCTATCCATCCGTTTCCCTTTCCCCCACTCTCCGTCCCCTCCCGATGTCCCCCCTCTCTCCGTCCCCCGCTCTCTATGCCCCCCTCTCTCTGCCCCGTCCCTCTCTCTGCCCCACTCTCTCTGCCCAGTCCCTCTATCTGTCACCCCTCTATCTGTCACCCCTCTCTCTGTCATCCCTCTCTCTGTCCCACTCTCTCTGTCCCGCAGTCTCTGTCCCTATCTCTGTCCTTCTCTCTCTGTTACCGCTCTCTCTGTCCCACTCTCACTGTCCATCTCTCTCGGTCCCTCTCTCTCTGTTACCGCTGTCTCTGTCACCCCTCTCTCTGTCACGCCTCTCTCTGTCACCCCTCTCTCTGTCGCTCTCTCTCTGTTACCACTCTCTCTGTCCCCCTCTCTCTGTCCACCTCTCTCCCTTACCCCCCCCAATCACTGCCCAGTCTCACCATTACCCCTCTGTCCGTCCCTCTCTCTCTGTCTCCCTGTCTCTCTGTCCCCCCTCTCTCCATCCCCTCTCAATCTGTCTGACCTCCCTCGGTCTCCCGTGTCTCTGTACCCACCTCTATGTCCCTCCATGACTCCCGCTCTCTGTTTTCCCTCCCTCTTAACCACTCTCTGTCCTCCCACTCTCTGTCCCCACCCCTATGCCCCCGTTACCCCCTCTGTCTCCCCTCTGCCCCCCCTCTCTATACCCCCATCTGTCCCCCACTCTCTGTCGCCCCATCTCTGTCCCTCTCTCTTTGTCCCCCTTTCTCTTTGTACCCCCTCTGTCTCTCGCCTTTTTTTCTGACCTCCTCTCTCTGCCCCGTCCTCCTCTCTCTCTGTCGCCCTCACTCTGTCACCCCATCTCTGTCCCCCTCTCTCTGTTCTCCTCTCTCTGTCCCCCCTCTCTGTCGACCCCTCACTCTTTCCGCCCTCTCTCTCCCCCCCCTCTCTGTCCCCCTGGCTCTGTCCCCCCTCTCCGTTTCCCCCCTCTCTGTCCCCCTGGCTCTGTCCCCCCTCTCCGTCTCCCCCTCTTTGTCCCCCCTTTCTGTCCAACCTTTCTCCCTGTCCCCCTCTCTCTGTTCCCCCTCTCACTGCCCCCCCGTCGCCCTCTCTCTGTCCCCCTCTCACTGTCCCAAACTCTCTCTGCCTCTTTCGTCTGGCCCCTCTCTCTGTTCCCCCTCTCTCTGATACCACTCTCTTTGTCCCCACGTCTGTCTGACCCCTCTCTCTAACCCCCCTCTCTCTGTCCCACCCTCTCTCTGTTCCCCACCTCTCTGTCGACCCCTCACTCTTTCCGCCCTCTCTCTATCCCCCCTCTCTGTCCCTCCTCACTGTCCGCACTCTCTCTCTGCCCTCCCCTCTCTATCTCCCCCTTCTCTGCCCCCTCTCTGTCTCCTCTCTCTCTGACCGCCTTTCTGTCAAACCTCTCTCCCTGTCCCCCCTCTCTCTGTCCCCCCTCTCTATCCCCCTCCAACTGATCCCCCTCCATCTCACCCCCCTCTCTATGTCCCGCATCTCTGTCCCCCCACTCTCTGTCACCCAAACTCTGTTCTCCCCTCTGTGCCCACGTCTCTCTGTCCCCCTAAGTCTGTCCTCCTGTCTCTGTTACATCCTTCTCTATCCCCCCTCTCATTGCCTCCTCTCTCTGTCCCACCTTCGCTCTGTCCACCCTCCCTGTCCCCCGTCTTCTGTGTCCCCTCACTCTTTCCCACCTGTTTGTCCCCATTCTCTCTGTCCACTCTCTCTGTCCCTCCTCTATCTCTGCCCCCCTCTCTCTGTCATCCCTCTCTCTGTCCCCCCGTCTCTGTCCCCAAACTCCCTGTTCCCCTCTCTCTGTCCCCTCTCTCTCTATCCCCCTCTCTCTGTCTCCCTGTGTCTGTCCCCCACTCTGTCCCCCACTCTGTCCCCACGTCTATGTCCCCTCCCTCTCCCCCTCTCTCGCCCTCCCCACCCTCCCTCACCTCTCTCTTGCACTCTCGATCCATCTTGCCTTCCCCTCCCTCTCCCCCCTCTCATCCTCCCCCTCTCTTGCCCCCTCACTCGCGCTCCCCCTCTCTCCCATCCACTCTCTCACCCTCTCCCTTTCTTTTGCTCTCCCCTCCCTCCCTTCCCTGTCTCGCCTTCTCCCTCCCTCTTGCCCGCCCCTCCCTCCCTTCCCTGTCTCGCCCTCTCCCTCCCTATCGATCTCCCCTCCCTCCTTCCCCTCTCTGACGGTCCCCTCCCCCTCCTCTCCCCCTCTCTTGCCCTCCCCATCCTCCCTCACCTCCATCCATCTTGCCTTCCCCTCCGTCTCCCCCTCTCTTGCACTTCCCCTCTCTTGCCCCCCCACTCGCGCTCCCCCCCTCCCATCGGCTCTCTCTCCCTCTCCCTTCCTCTCGCCCTCCTCTCCCTCCCTCCCCTCTCTCTCCCCCTCCCTCCCTCTCAGCCTCCCCACCTCCTTCCCATCTCTCACCCTCCCCTCCCCACGCCCTCCCCTCTCTTGTCCTCCTCTCTCTCACCCTCACCCTTCTCTCACTCTCCCCTACCTCCTTACCCTGTCGTGCCCTCCTCTCCCTCTCCCTCCCTCTCAGCCTCCCCTACCTCCTTCCCTCTCTCACCCTCCCCTCCCCGTCCCTCCCCTCTCTCGCCCTCCTCTCTAGCCCTCTCCATTTCTCTCGCCCTCTCTTCCCTCCCCTCTCTTGCCCTCCCCTTCATCTCTCTCATCTCTCGCCATCTCCTTCCCTCCCTTCCCTCTCACTCCATCTCCCTCCTTCCAGCCCACCCCCTCTCGCCCGCCCCTATATCACCCTCCCCTCCCTTCCTTCCCTCTCTTGCTCTCCCCTGCCTCCCTCCTCTCTCTTGCCCTCCCCTCTCTTGCACTCTTATCTCTTGCCCTTAATTCCCTCCCCCTCTTGTCCTCCTCTCTCTCACCCTCACCCTTCTCTCACTCTCCCCTCCCTCCTTACCCTGTCGTGCCCTCCCCTCCCTCCCTCCCCTGTCTCCCTACTCCTTCCCTCTCGCCCCCTCATCCCTCTCGCACTCCCCTTTCTCGCCCTCCCACCTCTCACACTCCCCTCCCTCACCCTCACCCCTCTCTCACCCTCCACTCCCTCCCTTCCCTATCATGCGCTCACACTCCCTCACGCCCTCCCCTCCCTCCTTCCCCTCTCTCGCCCACCACCTCTCTCGCCCTATCCTCTCTCGCCCTCTCCCTTCCTCGCACCCTCCCCTCCCTCCCCTCTCTCACCCTCCTCTCTCTCTCCCACCCCTCTCTCGCCCTCCTCGCTCTCCTTCCCCTCTCTCACCCCCTCCCCTCTCTTGCCAACCCCTCCCTCCCCTCTTTCGCCATCGCCTCTCTCACCATCCCTTCTCTCACCCTCCCCCTCTCTCCCACTCCCCTATCTCGCCCTCTCCCTCCCTCTCGCCCTCACCCTCCCTCTTGCCCACCCCTCCCTCTCCTCCCTCTCTCGCCCTCCACTCTTTCACTCTCTCCCTCTCTCTCGCCTTCACCTTCCTCTCCCCTCTCGTGCACTGCGCTCTCTTGGCCTCCCCGTCTCTCACCCTCCCCCTCTCACACCCTCCCCTTTTACTCGCCCTCCCCCCCATCTCACCCTCCCCTCCCTTCCCTCTTGTCTCTCGGTCTCCCCTGTCTTGCCATCTCCTTTCTTATCCTCCTCGCTCTCACCCTCCCCCTCTCTCTCCTCCCTCTCCCACTCACCCTCCCTCTCGTGCTCCTCTCTCTTGCCCTCCCCTCCCTCACTCCTCTGTTTCATCCTCCCTCTCTCAACCTCTCCCCTCTCTCTCTCCCACCCCTCCATCCCTCCCATCTCTCGCCCTCCCCTATCTCTCCCTTGCCCCCTCTCTCTCTCCCCCTCTCCTTCACTCTCCCTCCACCTTCTCTCACTCTTGACCCCCCTCAATCTGTGTCTCTCTCTCTCACTCCCCACCTTCCTCCGTTTCTCTCTGACTGAATCGCTCTCCCTCCTGTCCCTCCCTCCCCCTGTCTCAGACACATTCTGTCTCCCTGGTCCTTCCCTCTCCCTCTGACCCAGAGACTGGGGGGTGGGGTTGGTTGGTCGTGAGGCTGTGTGTGGGGGGGTGGTGAGATGTGGGAGGTAGGAGGAGGGGAAAATGGGGTCGAGATGGAACTGCTGGAGGGAGACAGAGACAGCAGGACAGAGAGAGTGAGGGTGAGGGGATAGGGAAGATGTGGGCAGGTGGAGAAACCGGGGTTGGGGGGATTGTGTGTGAGAGGGGAAACGAGGGAGTGTGAAGAGGAGAGGTGATGAGAGAGAGAGAGAGAATTGAGCAGAAAGTGTAGGGGAGAGGTAATGGGGAGGCCAGGTTGGAGTTGGGGGGACAGAGGGAGTTAACCCCAGCTCCTGAGCTCAGGGCGCGGTGCCCTCCCCTTCCCTGAGGACCAGGACTTGGGGCTGAGTCTGTCTCTCTCCAGCTCAGCTTCTCCAACACAAAGACACACAACAACATCGGTCCCTCTGCTGCTCGGCACGCTTTCATCAGCATTTTTATTGGTTACAAATGGAAGTGATGGATACAGTCAGTGGGATGGTGCCTTTTCTCACTGGCCCCTGAGTTGTGAGAAACATTGAAATGTTTCCCTGTAACCCCCCTGTGGGATAAGGATGGACAAACCAGCGCTACCCTCAGTCTGTTACCATAGCGACAGGCTGCTCCATCGCTGAAACACTGAACTGAAATGAGAAAATCCCGGATGGTGTGATTAATGAGGGAATTTGATGGATGGATGGATTTGGGTGAAGGGATATTTCAGCACATTCTTCAGCTGCTGCCTGAACTTAGTCTGGGTCACGGCATAAATCGCGGTGTTTGTGCAGCAACTGAGGAGCTGCAGCATGAAGCCCAATTCCTGCACAAAGAAATGGAGATACACAGACCGATACCCAATCACCCACATCCGTCTCCACATAGAATACAGCATTAACGTTGACCATAACAGGATGAAATTGGCCGAGATCACAAACAGTAAAATGATGGATTTTTTTCGGTTTCTCATTTCAGTGTCAGACTGAGCGTCCCCATTGGTGTGAGCGCGGAGTCTCCTGCGGGCTCTGCTGGTCACTAAAATGTGTCTGACGGTGAGA
This sequence comes from Hemiscyllium ocellatum, assembly GCF_020745735.1. Taxonomy (NCBI): domain Eukaryota; kingdom Metazoa; phylum Chordata; class Chondrichthyes; order Orectolobiformes; family Hemiscylliidae; genus Hemiscyllium; species Hemiscyllium ocellatum. The sequence continues at coordinate 657,029 of NW_026868321.1, forward strand.
ACATTGAGCAGCAGAATCAGGAGAAATGGGACACACGGGGTTAGAATGTGGTGGAGGAACTCGATTGTGACCCAGACACTGGAGACTCGAACAGCGAGTGTTACATCACAAAACCAGGGGGAGTTCACCAGCCGATACCAAGCCGTGAGCATAAAATACCAGGAAATGTTCTTTAAACAGCTCAGCACAGTCACTGCTCCCAGAACCACAGCCGCCGTTTTCTCACTGCAATATTTACTTTTCAGCTTCTGGCAACAAATGGCCACAAACCGATCAAAGGTGAAAGTGACGGTGAACCAGACAGAGCAGTCAGTGGCTGCATAAAGCAGGACGGCGTGGATATTACACACGGGGACGGAGTACCTCAGGAAATAAAACTGTTCCTGATAAACAATGGGAATGTGTCTCAGGATCAGGTCGAGGATAATGACCAGGAGATCCGCCGCTGCCATGGCCCCCAGGTAACGTCTGACACATGGAGACAATCCACAATCTTTATAAAGCAGGACGTAGATGGTCACTACGTTAACTGTGAGGAAGGAAAACAAACCCATTATCCATCAGCCTGGAGGCAAAGGGACCCGTTTGATCGGGGACCCAGTGAGATTTTCAAATGTGTCCCTGTATTCAGGGATTTATTAAAATAATTGGAGCTGGAATAACAAATGGGAAGGTCAGAATTACTGACAAAAATGTGACATAAACCACAAGAAACCTTCCCTCCCCAAACACACAGAGACACATCCATAAGGACAGATGGTTTCTAGAACATTCCCACAAACTCGATCACTCGAGAGCAGACACAGGTCACTCCTTCCCAGTTCCTAATACAGAGGGTGGGAACGTTGTTGTCCTGAAGGATTCTGTCCCAGTTTCCTGAAAACAAACAGTGTTTGGGAATTTCTGTATTTTGGTCTAAATTGTGGTCGATCCTGTGTCGTGGAGAAATGTAAACGCAGGGAAAACGTATTCACCCCTTTAACTGCCTGAGGGGCCTTCGGAACAGTGTCTCCTTCTCCCTGGAACGGGATCTCTTCCTTCAGGATCTTATCGTTTGTTCAATTCACTGACGTCCGGCCGTTCACAAACAAACATCGTCAGGGACAGAACGTTCCGGGGAATGTCAGTTATAGAATGTCAGGGACAGAACGTTCCGGGGAATGTCAGTGATAGAATGTCGGGGTCAGAACGTTCCAGGGAATGTCAGTTATAGAATGTCGGGGACAGAACGTTCCGGGGAATGTCAGTTATAGAATGTCGGGGACAGAACGTTCCGGGGAATGCCAGTTATAGAATGTCAGGGACAGAACGTTCCGGGGAATGCCAGTTATAGAATGTCGGGGACAGAACGTTCCGGGGAATGTCAGTTATAGAATGTCGGGGACAGAACATTCCGGGGAATGTCAGTTATAGAATGTCAGGGACAGAACGTTCCGGAGAACCCCTTGACCTGTCCATCACCTTTCCCCCCCCACCCCCATCCACCCCACCAACATGATGTACTGTGCACAGGCTACATACCTGTCCCGCACGGGGAGCCGTGCAGACCACATCATTGTATTGTCCATAAACCTCAGCCAGACAGTCTGACCAGCACAGAGACCTGTGCAGTGATCACCCGTGAATTCATCTGTAAACCAGGAGTAGTTACCCTCCCAGCATGTAGGGCTGTGTACACCACCCCAGTGCATTGATCTGTAACCCAGGAGCAGTTACCCTCCCAGAATGTAGGGCTGTGTACCCCACCCCAGTGCATTGATCTGTAACCCAGGAGCAGTTACCCTCCCAGCATGTAGGACTGTGTACATCCCTCTTCCTAACCACCCCCCCCACCCCACCCCCGTGCATTGCTCAGTAACACTGTGTTAGATCCCTGCCCAGTGAGGGGAAACTTGCAGCCTGTGCTGGAAGTGAAAGACGTACAGCTCCCACCCATTTCCAGATCCATCTCTATATTGCGCCATGACAAGGCGGTGCTGTGGGTGTGAACATCACTGACATAGAGAGACAGAGATGGAGGGGGAATCAGTTTAAATATCACCACATGGGAGGGGTTTGGGTATAGACAGTGGGGGGGGGGGGGGGAGATGGAGACGCAGTGACATGGACGGATGTGTTCCCAGGTTTCAGAATGCTGAAACGTAGACACTTCGATAGCATCCGGTAACATGAGCCAGTCTTCCCAGGAAAAAGGGAGGTTGGTGTGAGGTGAAATGATGGAGAGTTTTGGATGAGCATTTGTAAATGGGAGTAGTTACAACAGAATCTATGACTCACTGGGCTGACTCTAACAATAATTTGCCTCAGTGCCATTTTCATTGAGTGTGACAGAGAGATTATCTGTACGAGGCCAAGCTAGATTCCTGGTGCTCTCTTATCAAACTGAAACTCATTGACTACCCCCACACCCCGCCCCCACCCCCACCCCATGGTGTCCCTCTCATTCAATACCAGCCCGATTCTCCCACCCATCATGGCTGGAGGGACTCACGGTCGCCCGGGTGCCCCTGGATATTCCGTGACCCCTGGGACTGGTGCCATCTTTGAAAGGCCAATGGGCACACAGTTGAGCTTTCTCAGCTTGGAGCTGCCCTGCACACTTTACCCTAAGCATGGCAGATAAGGGGCAATTACACCACGGTTTGTCGACAGGGGCACGGAGGTCCTGGTGGATGGGCTAGGACAGAGGGGGACCATTCTCTTCCAGGAGGGAGCCACACCACCAGACCCACCAAGAATGGTCTGTGCTCCCCACCCAGCTCAGTGCTGTATCTGCGGTCTGAAGAAATGTCCAGCAAAACAGGACATGCATCAATAACCTTCCCCGCTCTGTCAGGATAAGGGTCACTGTATTCTCTCTGCTCCCTCACACTCACGGTATATCAGTTATAGCACCGACCCCCGAATAAGGCTAATGCTCCAACACTGTCACTGTCGCATGCAGCACCTTCTCTCTCTCTCTGTCTCTCTCTGTCTCTCTCTCTCTCTCTGCCACCCCGTCCACTTTACCCACCCCCCCATCAATTACACTGCATGGATACAACACTGTGTACAAACTCCCTCTGAAAACCTCACGATTAGCCATTATCCTCACCTGCACCAGCACTAACAGCAGGGCCACCCACCCCCACCATCCCTCCCTCCCTTTCTCCCATTCCAGGAGAAACATCGTGGAATAGGACAGAAAGGGCCAAGCCGGGTGGTGGAGTGCCCGATATCCGTTCCCTCACCTCCCTCGCCCCGCCATGGGGGGAGGACCCTGGTACGAGCTGGATAGGACCGATACGCCTCGTGTGGGGATTCGGAAACATCCACGTCCCACCAACCGAGTAAGGAGCAATGTTCAGTGAAGGGCAATTCTCACTTTAATCCCACTGGCAGCTCCGTTTCCCCCCGGCACAACTTAGAAGCCGTGGCCCTGATGCCATCTCCCTTCTGAGTCGAGCTGGTACAAGTGGAATCCCCACGGTCTCGGGGGGCAGGAGGGTGGGCTCACATCACATTGTCACCACCACCTCCCAGGAAGGGAGCACGGAGACTCCCTCCCTCACCTCCCCCTGTAAACAGCTCAGATACTGACACTAATCTGTGAGAGTTACTGCTCTCCCCCTTGTCCTGACATCTTCAACAATCTGTTCTCATATACACGCAGCTCTCTCTGTTCCTGCAGCCCCTTTATAACGGCACAGCCTGTTTTAAACTGTCTTTCTTTATCTTTCATACCAAAGTGCATCACCTCACACTGCTCTGCATTGATTCCCGTCCACCAGCGTGTCACTGTCCTGTTAGAGTTCCACACTGTCCCCCATAGACTTTACAATCCTTGCAGGTTTGGTACCATTTACAAACAGTAAGATTGTCATAGTGTCACAGTCCCCATGAAATAACTGAAATCCTGTCCCACACACAGGAGTGTGAGCAAGTGAAATACTGATATTTCCCCATGGACAGAGTCAAATAATGACATACTGTCAATGGAGCAACAAAAGTCCTGACATATACGAGGCAGAGTAGATGAAATATTGACAAACCACAGAGCAAGAGAAATCCGGATAGGTTCCACTTATCTATATTCATCAGGGTATAATGGGATGAAGGTGAAAGTGTGTACTGTACCTTTTAAGAGAGAGTGAATGCTGCTCTGAGAACTGAGAGCTTACAAGTACCTGTGATATGAGAGGATGGCAGACCCAGAAACAGTATATTGCTGTAGAGCTGGAGTCGGGTTATAAGCAGTTAAGAGATAGAGGGTCTCTTTCAGTTCACTTTCAGTGTTAAAAAATACATTGTTGTTTTTATTTAAACAGTGAAATTTGGGAGTTCTCTGTCACTCATATTTTAACAGTTTACGAGGCGAATTGAGCATTTATTTATGTTTAGTTTAAATTAACAGAAGAGCTCAATGTTGTGTCCTAACAATTGCTGTGTGTGTATCTGTGTGTCTCTGTGTGGGGCAGGTCTGGCAGTCTCTGTGGTGCTTAAAGTGATGCAATGCTTCCCTCTGCTGGCCTCCACACGCCACTGCACAGGCATTGGAAGAGGGAGAAAAGCAACAGGGATTCATTCAGAGAGGGGGAGGGAGAGGGCAGCTGCTCACAGCACCATCCAAACTGATGTCTTATCCATGGACTGATCTAAATATCCTTTAAACGTTATTACTGTCCCTGTTTTCACCACTTGCTCTGCAAGTTCAAGCCCCTCCCCCTAGTCCGTCCTCCCTACCTTTTATCTCAGCCTGCTTGGCTCTCTCTCTCTTATTCCTGATGAAGGGCTTATGCTCGAAACGTCGAATTCTCTATTCCTGAGATGCTGCCTAACCTGCTGTGCTTTGACCAGCAACACATTTGCAGCAAGTTCATTCCACACACAAGCCAGCTTCTGTCTAAATTAATTACCTCTCCCGACTTTTGTAAATCTTTTTTTCCTCACACCTTAAAATATCCCTCAGTTTTGAATCCCCAACTTTAGGGTAAAGACATCAGCCCTTCAGCTGTACCCCTCATTATTTTATAAACCTCGGCAAAGTTACCCCTCCATCTCATACTCTCCAGTGAAAAATGTCCCAGCCTACCCAGCCTCTCCTTATAGCTCAATCCCTCCATTTCCAACAACATCCAGGTTAAACTCTTCTGAACCCTCTCCAGCTTAATAATATCAAGGTCAATAATATCAAAGGGAATAGTCAATGTATTTTATAAGGGGGTAGTGGAGACCAAAACTAGAGGACATAGTTGTAAGGTAAGAGGGGAAACATTTAAAAGTGACCTAAGGGGCAGCTTTCTCACCCAGAGGGTGGTGTACCTATGGAAATAGCGGGCAGGATGACCAGACTGGACACAGTATTCCGGGAGAGGTCTCACCAATGTCCTGTACAACCTCAACATGACATCCCAATTCCGAGACTCAAAGGTCTGACCGATGAAGACAAGTGTGTTAACACCTTCTTAACCACATTATTTATATGAGATGCAACATTTAAAGATTTATACCTGATGGCCGAGGTCTCTGTTCTACAACACTGCCAAAGGCCCTACGTTTAATTGTTTAAGTCCTGCTCTTGTTGATTTACCAAATCCAATACCTCGCATTAATCCAAACTTACATCCATCTGCCACGCCTCGGCCAGTGAGTGACATTACCACCTCCTCACCTTCCCCGTTTAATTTTAAAATGCCCACCCCTCTCCAGGAGGCCTGCACACTCCGGCCTTGATTTTCACAAAGACCCTGAGCTTGGTTTGCCTTGTGTGGTTAGAGGGAGGAGGGACGGATTGCAGACACAGTCAGTGGGGAGGAGAGGCTGGACAGTAATCAGCGGCCTGGTATCATTTCATGGTTTTAGGCAGAGGGTAGACACACGTGAGAGTTGGGTTCTACTGATCGGTGTTTTGGGACCAGAAATTATGGTCTTTCTCCGTGTCTGGTGTTCAGTAATAAATATCTATTTGAGACCCTTCATTGGCAGAGTGTGTCTGAAGGATTTCTTTCCCTAATATTGCAGACTACAGATAATAGCGATTAAAGATGTTCATAGTTAATTTCGGTCTTGCATTTGTTTAACAAAACAAAATGTTTTGTGTAGTTCAGTAATGGTAACCTGATTATAATAAATCCAACCGAGCTGAACACTGCCCCTTATAATGTGACCCACAATCTGGGTACAGTAGTGTAGTGGGTAGTGTCCCTGCCTCTGAGCCATGGCTCTGGGTTTGATTCCAATTCCTGAAATTGTTTGGTAGTGTTCCTAGCTCTGGACCAGAAGTTTTGGATTCATGTCCTCCCTGTTGCAGAGGTATGTCACAGCATGTCAGGACAGGCTGATGAACAAACACACAGGAGAATAATGTTACAGCTTTATGGGTATTGCCGAGTGCTGCTCGTGTCCCTACCTCCGGGCACAAAGGTCTAGGTGTAAATCCCACAGAAGTGTCTCCTAATATATCTGAACAAACTGATTAAACTGGTTTTAGAATTGTGACTTGATGGAGAAAGAACAGGTGTCGGTGTTGAATTTCAGCATTTCGGCCCGGGATTATTGAAAGTACAGCCATTCGTGTTGATTGAAGTCACATTTCACAGCAGGAAAGGTTTATAAAATCAGAACGGTCATGGACAGGGTTTGTAGTCAAGGTTTTTCCCCAGGTTAGGGGCGTTCAAAACTAGAGGACATTGGTGGAAAGTGAGAGGGGAAAGATTTTGAAGAGGCCTAAGGGGCACCTTTTCACACAGAGGATGGTGTGTGTATGGAATGAGCTGCCAGAGGAAGTGGTGGAGGCTGGTACAACTCCATCATGTAAAAGGCATCTGGATGCTGACAGACCTGCCGAGCTTTTCCAGCAATTTCTGTATTTGTTAAAACAAAACATGCATTATAACACTTATCTGTGTTATCTATTTGGATACAGAATTGGCTGGCCAGCAGAAGACAGCGAATGGTAGTAGAAGGAAAATATTCTGCCTGGAAGTCAGTGGTGAGAGGTGTTCCACAGGGGTCTGTTCTTGGGACTCCACTCTTTGTAAATTTTTAAATGACTTGGATGAGGGGATTGAAGGGTTGGTCAGCAAGTTTGCAGATAACACAAAGTTTGCAGGTGTCGTTGACAGTATAGAGGGCTGTTGTAGGCTGCAGCGGGACATTGACAGGATGCGGACTAGGGCTGAGAGGTGGCAGATGGAGTTCAACCTGGATAAATGTGAAGTGATGCATTTTGTAAGGTCGAATTTGAAAGCTGAGTACAGGATTAAGGATAGGATTCTTGGCAGTGTGAAGGAACAGAGAGATCTTGGTGTGCAGGTACATAAATCCCTTAAAATGGCCACCCAAGTGGACAGGGTTGCTTAGAAAGCATATAGTGTTTTGGTTTCATTAACAGGGGGATTGAGTTTAAGAGTCGTGAGATCTTGTTGCAGCTCTTTAAAACTTTGGTTCGAACGCACTTGGAATACTGCGTCCAGTTCTGGTCACCCTATTATAGGAAAGATTTGGATGCTTTGGAGAGGGTTCAGAGGAGGTTTACCAAGATGCTGCCTGGACTGGAGGGCTTGTCTTATGAAGAGAGTTTGACTGAGTTTGGACTTTTTCATTGGAGAAAAGGAGGAGGAGAGGGGACCTAACTGAGGTATTCAAGATTATGAGAGGCATAGATAGAGTTGATAGCCAGAGACTATTTCCCAGGACAGAAATGACTAACACGAGGGGTCATGGTTTTAAGCTGGTTGGAGGAAAGTATAGAGGGGATGTCAGAGGCGGGTTCTTTACACAGAGAGTTGTGAGAGCATGGAATGCGTTGCCAGCAGCAGTTGTGGAAGCAAGATCATTGGGGACATTTAAGAGACTGCTGGATATGCATATGATCACAGACATTTAAGGGTGCATACATGAGGAACAATGGTCGGCACAACATGGTGGGCTGAAGGGCCTGTTCTGTGCTGGACTGTTCTGTGTTCTATGTGTTCTGAATACATTAAACATTTTATTTTTTTAATGACGTAGGGACATACAAACATATCTTCAAATCGTCCGAGACCATGTTCTGCTCAGGCTATGGCTCTGTGTATGACAGCAGCAATGATACACCGACATGGAACAGGGAATGTGATGGAGACGTAGTTTGGACAATGTACAAGGAGACCTCACATGGTCCAGTTTGGGAGAGAATGACATTATTGTGTGATTCAACTCAGAGAGGGAGAAAGTGTCATCTGCCCGAGAAGAAACGGCCTATTGCACTCGCTCTCCTTCATTATTCCTCATCACAGTAACGTGTATGAGCTAAAACAAAACTCTACTGTCATCGTTACCATTCTTATTTTTATAGAATCCCTGCAGTGTGGAAAAAAGCCCTTCGGCCCAACAAGTCCATACTAACCCTCCAAAGAGTAACCTTCCCATGCCCTTACAGTTACCACTGACTAGTGCACCTAATGTAGAAATCACTGAACACTATGGACTATTTGACCAATCCACTTGAATTATACAGCTTTGGGCTGTGGGTGGAAACGGGAGCACCCATCAGAAGCTCACACAGACAAGGGGAGAAGATGCAAACTCCACGCAGATAGTCGCCCGAGGCTGGAATTGAACTCATGCCCTTGATGCTATAATGGAACAGTGCGAACTACTGAGCCACTGTGCTAACCTGGAACCTCCTACCAGCCTCATGCAAAGGGAATTCAGCCAAATCCGACTCTCCCAGGATAAAATCCCATTGCTAGCAGCTGTGTGAGTAGAATATCTTCAGAAGCAGAATAACATTTTGGGCAAACTCTCAATTTTTCCTTTTGTCATGAGTTACACTGATATTTGGACAAGGTTCTTTCAATGTGAAATTGCAGAGATTTTTTTTTGTGTGTGTGTCGAATAGAAAATATCGATTCTTTATTTGCAATACCCAAACAGTTTGCCATCCATCTTTCCATCATAGTTGGAGTAACATTGCTCTGGATCATAAACGTGCTATTTGAGCAGATTAAATAAACCAGCCTGACTTGTTCCTAAAACTGACCCTGACCCAGTCTGAGACCAATATCATCGGCCATATCACCAACCTGGTTACATTTAACATTTGTTGTGAGTAGAGGAGGAGTGGGACTAGAAAAGGGACTGGTGAGCCTGATGTCAGTGGTGGGTGAGTTGTTGGAGGGGATTCTGAGGGATAGCATTTACATACATTTGGGAAGGTAAGGGCTGATCAGGGTAGTCAATGTGGCTTTCTGCATGGGAAATCATGTCTCATTAATTTGATTGAGTTTTATGAAGAGGTGACAAAGAAGATTGATGAAGGCAGTTTGGTAGACATTGTCTATATGGACCTCAGCAAGGTGTTCATAACATTCTGATTGGTAGGCAGATTAGTTAGGTTCAGTCACATGGGACACAGAAGAAGCTCGTCACAATTGGCTTGAAGGAAGAGGCGTATTTTTCAGCCTGGAGGCTTGTGAGCAGAAATTGTACACTTAACGGTAAGGGCCTGGTGAGTGTTGTGAAACAAATGGACATAGGGCTGCAGGTACATTGTTCCTTGAAAGTGAAGTTGAATGCAGACAGTGCGGTACAGAATACATTTTACACATTTGCCTGAATCAGTCAGAGCATTGAGTATAGGAGTTGTGGTGGCATGTTGTATCTGTACAGGATGTTGGTGAGGCCACTTTAAGAATACTGCGTACAACTCGGTTTTCTGCAGAAATGATTTACATGGATGTCCCAGGACTGGAGGTTTGAGCTTTAGGGAGAGGTTGATTAGTTTGAGGTGTTTCCCCCTGGAGTGTCAGAGGCTGAAGGGTGACGTTATAGAGGTTTATAAAACCATCAGGGGCATGGATATTCTGAACAGCCATGTTCTACTCCCCAGGATAGGGGAGCCCAGAACAGGAGAGCATAGGTTGAAGCGAGACGGCGAATGATTTAGAAGGGACCTGAAGATAAATGTTTCACACACAGAGAGTGATGTGTGTACATAAAGTGCTGTCAGAGGAAGTGGTGAAGGCGGTTACAATCGCACATTTAAAAAAGTATCTGAAAGAGGAGGGATATTGGCCAAATGCTGGCAAATGGGACTGGATCAGATTTGATATCTGATCGGAGTGAACAGATTGGACTAACGGGTCTGTTTCTATTCTGCATGACTCTGATTTATAAGAGGAACGACGAAAAATTCTGAAAGTACCTTTCAAATCCGAATCCTCTTCACTGGAAGTTCATCATGCCCTATGTTCACATTGATTGAAAGTTGCGTTAGTGAAATATTTGACAGAGAACTGAGTCATGGATAATGGGACGCAGACAGGAAAGTGGGGCTGAGAACCCAACCTGATCAGCCACAATCTTAGTGCCTGGTGGAGAAGGCTCAACGTATCTAATGACTCACTCCTGTCCCTCAATCCCGTGTTCCTGTGTTCCATTCAGCCATTAAACCTGTTAGGCAGGAACATTTAGCGGCTACTTACTACTATAACCTGGTGCACAGAAACAGAGGAGATCATTCGGCCCTTCAAGGTTGTCCCACACGCTTTGAGGTGATTTGAGAAATGTAATTGTAAAACCCAGGCTGGGTATGAAAGAGGCCCCTCATCTCTCTGTACAGAGCTTCCCCTCTCTGAAACTTGTGCTCCATTTGTGGGTCATGTTGTAGACCCAAATTCACTATGAATACAGCCCCATACCTCACCCAGCGATGGCTCACAAAATCCTCTGGTCTCCCTGGCGGTAACATTCAAAAACAGAACATTCATGAAAATAACACCCACTAACTTTCCAATAACAGAATGTGAGAACATCAGACACAGGGGTAGGCCATTCACTCCTCAAACCTTGCCCTTCACTAAGATCATGGCTGATCTGCTCTTGGTCTGAAATCCTCTTTCATATCCAATTCTTCATCGCCCTCAACTCTCTGACAGGTCAATATCCATCTCCCTCCTCTTCAAATACTTTCAGTCATCTGGCTCCCCGAACACTCTTGAGAAGAGAAATCCTGACATTCAATCCCACCTGTTTGAAGAAAACCCTTGCTGCTCCTATACCATGGCTTATTGATATGAACAAAAGAGGTTGATACAAGGGGTCAGGTAAAAATGATTGACCCTGATATCAAGGCTTCTGTTGACATCAAGGAGCTGAACAAATCTGAACTTAATGGAATCAGAGAAAACTCTCCAGTGTTTGGAGTCAAACATGGCACAAAGGAAGATGTTCATCATCTCAGTCCTGGGTCACCTCTGTGGGAGATCCTCAGGGTAGCTTCCTCTTCACAAACATCTTCAGCTGCTTCATCAATGTCTCCCCACCCTCACTCTCCCCGCCATAAGATCAGAAGTGGGGATGGTCACTGAGGATTCCACAATGTTCAGAATAATTTGACGCCCCCGTCAGCTCCTGAACTGGACTGTGTCCATGTGCAGCAAGACATGGACTCCATTGAGGCTTGTGCTTTTAAAGAGTCTGTAACATTCATATAAAGGACTGTCTGACACTGCACATTGCCACAGTAAACTAAGAGTTCATTCCGCACCTTACACTGGTTTCACAGGAATATGAGGAAGTCGTTCAACCCATTGACACTATTAGAGAAGAACAGGGACAGCCCATTCAGTGCCTCCAACATATTACTCAGGAAGAGAAGGATTCTAGTGTGATGGGCCACACCAGAGCCCCTCGACAATATTTGAAGGCGGTAGCCTAGACTCTAATGTTTTCTTATTTTAAAGAAAATGTAAAGTGTCTGTTCCAGATGCAATGTGACTGGTCAAACAACTCGGTGTGAAGCATAACCCCATTTGCTTAAATACGATAGATGAAATAAAACCAAAGAAAGAAGAATTTAGAATAATGTATTTATATTGGACAAGTTAACAGAATAATAGATCTAGGAACTAATACTAATGAACTGTTCCAATACTGGAAAATCACATGAACACAGCCCTTGGAAAAAAGGAATATTCAGACACTGAATGACACAAATATTTCTCCAATTCAGGATTTAAAAACAGCACCAAGAGAAAATTCATAGAGAGTAGCTGCCAGGAGACATTCACTAAAACTTTCAACTCGGTGGAGACCCCAATAATTTCTGATGTTACTGAGAAACCGAAACCCAGAAATCCTAATCTGTGAGAGCTGACCACACCCATTCCATCTGCATTAAAATAAACCCAAGGCCTCACTAGTTGTTTATTCAAGTGGTCCTAACTAGCCAGCTTGGGAACGGTCATTCAATCTCTCTCGTAAAATAAACCAGAACAAAATAACCTCTTAAAGCTACAGCATCATCACACTAGTCAGCACATCGAGCTGTCATACAGGAACCAGGGGTAACACAATCAGGCCTTTGACCCAATCGGACGAGGAAGAAGCCAGTCAGTCCCTTGAGTCACTTACACAGGAACAGTAGGAGGCCATTCCCACCTCAATGCACTTACACAGGGCAGAATGAGGTAATTGATGCTGATTCCTGATGAACGGCTTATGCTCGAAACGTCGATTCTCCTGCTGTGCTTTTCCAGCAAACCACTGTCTACTCTGATCTTCAGCATCAACAGTCCTCGCTGTCTCCTAATTGATGCTCTAACATGATGACCAAGTGGAGCAGAGGCTGCACAGACAGACTGCTCCACGTTGTTCCTCGTAGCTCCGTCTGTCATGATACACACGTGGGACTTTAACGTGGTTTTCTAGCGGTGAGGAGGGAAGCCATATGTCTTGTGTGAAGTCACAAGAAGGCTCCTTCCATCTCCGAGAAGCCAGCCTGGTGTTCTCTATGTAGGGTGGAAGCTGTGGGAATGGCTACCTGTTTCAGATGGAAGGTATTGTGGCTGCTGTTGGGGATTGTGAGCAACCTGACGTTCAGTACGGGTTCACACGCCGACTGCACAATAACGTGGGGAGAGTTAATTAAGGCATATAAACTATTAGGAAAGTCACGTTAGACTGATGGATGGACTCTCTAAATTCAAATAATGCTGATCTTGTTCATGTTGATCTTGTCTAGTGCACGTCCTGTTCAGTGTAACCGTATGCCTTACTCTGTCCAAGTCTATTTCCACCCTATGATCTGTCTGGCCATGCTTACTATGATCTGCCTCCACTGCTCATAAATAAAGTGTTTCCCTGTACTGAGGTACACGTGACAATAAATCAAACCAATAACTCCTGGGTAAAGTATGGAATTTCTGTTTTGGAAATAAGAGACCCCTGCCACTCCTCATGTTTCAGCATCACCATTTTTTCGTCTCTCACACTCTACAGGTTAAACACTCAGTTTCCTCACTCTATCCTCATGTTACCATCATCCGTGTCTGTGGTACGGGAACCATTCCTTACAAAGGACATCAAATCTGTACAGAATGCCCCAAATGCTCTCTCAGCAAGGTTCTACAACAGCTGAAAGATGGCTTTACTTATGTACTCGAATCATCTTACAATGAAGGACAGCATGCCATTGACTGCACCCATTACTTACACAGGGTTTGATTCGGAGCAGTCAGCATAGACAGCATAGATCATGCTTCCCAAATTTCTTAGAGTCCTTTGATGAGGTTTGATAAGTTTCCAAATGGCAGGCTGCTCAGGAAGGTTACAACACGTAGAATGCGTGGGAACTGTCCAATTGGATACACAGTTGGCTTGATGGTAGGAAGAAGTGGGTTTAGTGGAAAGATGTTTGTCAGACTGGAGGCTGGGTCCATTGCTGTTTGGTATCTATGATTTGGTTGAGAATGTACAAGGTATGATTAATAAGTTTGCAGATGACACTAAAGTAAGTGGGAGCATGATCAGTGAGGAATATTATCAGAAATTGCAGCAGGACCTTAATCAGTTGGGGAAATGGGCCGAGAAATGGAATTTAATATAGAAGCGTGAGGTCTTGCATTTTGGAAATTCAAATCAAGGTAGGAGTTTCATGGTGAATGGGAGGGCCTTAAGGGGTGCAGGGGGCAGAGAGACCTTGGTGCTCAGGTGCACGGTTCCCTGAGAGTGGAGTCACAGGTAGACAGGGCAGTGAAGAAGGCATTTGGCACACTGGCCTTCATCAGGCAGGATATTGAGTATAGAAGATGGGAATTTATGCTGCAGTTATACAGGACTTTGGTAAGGCCGCACTTGGAGTATTGTGTTCAGGTTTTGTCACTTTGTTTAAGGGAGGATGTTATTAACTTAGAAAGAGTACAGAAGAAATTTACAAGGATGTTGCCAGGACCCAATGATCTGAGTTATAGGGAGAGGTTGGACAAGATAGGACATTTTCTTTAGCGTGTAGGAGACTGGGGAGTTGTTATAGAGCTGTATAAAATCACGAGGGGTATGGATAGGGTTAATGCTCTCAGTCTTTTTCCAAGGTGTAGAGAATCGAGGACGAGAGAGGATCAGTTTAACGTTAGAAGGAAAGGAATAAAGGGAACCTGAGGGGCCACTTCTTTCCACAGAGGCTGGTACGTGGATGAGCTACTCGCAGATGTAGTTGAGGGGGGTAAATTAACAACATTTCAAATGCATTTGGATAAATATTTGGGTAGGAAAGGACTGGAAGGATATGGGCCAACTGCAGGGAAATGGGGTGAGCGTGGATGGACATTTACAAGGTGGAGTCGAACCACTCTGTTAATTAAAACCAAACACCCAGAAAAGCTCACCTCACCTCGTAATCTGTTAAAATATGAGTGACACAGACCTCCTTTTAAACAAAAATTAACAAGTTAGTTTCTTAACCTTAATAGTGAACACTAAACAACAACTATTCACAAATACAAGTCCCTCTTTTCTTAGCTACTTACTATCTGACTCGAACTCTGTAAAAATATGCTGTTCCAACAACCCACATATTAAACATTACAATCTCAAGACCATACAGTCTCTATCTTCCCCGCTGTCTTCACTCTTTCAGCTGCATCTCCCCGGGTCATTTTTTTTGTTGCAAGTAGGTTTGACATGAACATGTGTCTTTGAGAGAGAGTGTTTGAGATGGTCAGTTAGCACTCCTGCTCTACAGCAGTTGCTCTACTGTTGGATGGCAGCAGCTCTCCCTCCAGTGTTCAACATGCTGGGTTTATATACTCCCCATGATATAATAATTCTCATAATTTGATTGCTGTCCAGGTGTCCAAACAATAATATTCACATTCTGTTGGCATCTGGTATCCTGAGCGTTATTTAAACTCTTTGGTTACATTTGAATGGCTGTCAAAACAGCAACCAAAACTCAGGAATCCATTTCTCAGCTAATGGTGACATGTGGAACAGTGTGACCTTCAGCTGGCATCTGTGGCTTTAATTTCTATTCAGCAAAACCCGATCTGTCTTAAAGTGTCCATACATGTTTTTGTCTTCATAACATCTCCCCGCTTCAGAAAATAAAATGAACTAGCAGAATGAAAAGATGGCAACATTTGTTTTCCTCTAACTCTTAATCCCAATTTTATGAAATACAAAAGTGTTAATCTCAGTTATATCATTCATATTAATTCTGTACACCAATACAACACTGGAATAAGTCAAATCTTATCTACACTTTTTCCTTTAAATCCACGAAAACACATCTGCTATCACATTGTAGGAGCCACAGCATGTACATTTTGTAAGTTTAAAGTCGGTAAGGTAAGACTCCAATGAAATAGTCTCATATTCTGGTCTTTAAATATTCCAAAAAATGCGAGAGATTTGTCGTTGTCCACAACTATCTCCGACAATTTGTTTGTCATATACACATTAAAATATTGTCAGGCCAGTGTGGAACTTAATCATTCTTGTTCAATAAGTAACCTATCGGGATCTCCACTTTAATTTTATGATTTTATCTTTAAGTTAATAACGTTCAACAATATATTCTGATTCATTTTCTGTGTGTGTGCATGTGTATGTGTGTGTATATATCTCTGTTGTACGTCCATTAGCCTTTCAGGACGGAACACCTCTGCCTGATCAGGTTTTTCCTGCACCGTCACATCAAACAGGGTGTCAGTTCATCTTTCGTTCGTTTTTTCCTTCCTGCTGTAAATTATGACAGTGGGATCTTGTTACTACACAGTCTGGAAAAAATCCTGGGTAATTTTCTTTTAACTCACCAATTCCCTCATCTTCCTTTGGCTTCTCCACTACAAGAGGTGCCTCTCCCACGTCGTCTCCTGCTAAATCGTTCCCAAGAACAAACTCTATTCCTAGAACAGACACTCTGTTACTCACTGTCACTGTTACTTCCCCAACCTTGATTTGGCATTCCATCCTGATGTTACACAAGGGAATGCTTAACTTCTGTCCCCATTTCACAAGTTATCACGCTCTTGATTAACATGTCAGAAAGAGTGAAAAATACTTTCATCTCGTACTATTAGAGGGTGAGAGAAAGTGAGGGCGGCAGATGCTGGAGATGAGAGTTGAAAAGTGTGGGGCTGGAAAAGCACAGCATGTTGGCAGCACCCAAGGGGCAGGAGCATTGACGTTTCAGGCATACGTTCTTCATCAGGAAAGTGGGCGTAAGGGAGGGGGAAGGAGGTTGAGAAATAAATGGGTGGGTGGGGGTGGAGCTGGGTGAAAGGGAGCTTGAAAGGCGATTGGTAGATGCAGGTGGGGTGTGATGGTGATAGTTCGGAGAGGGGAGTGATAGGACACCTATCGGTGGTAGGACAGCTGGAACCCTCAAACTGTACAGCATCAACGTTGACTTCATCAAATTCCAAATCTCCCCTCCACCAACCTCTCCCAGATCCAACCGTTCAACCTAGCACCGCCCTCTTGAACTGCCCTAACAGGCCATCTTCCTTTCCACCTATCGACTCCACCCTCCCCTCCGACATATCACTATCACACCCACCTACATCTTCTTATTGCCTTCCCAGTGACCCTCCCACCAGCCCAGCTACTACTCTCGTATTTATCTTCCAGCCCCCTTGTCCCCCCACCACGTTCCGGACGATGGGTTTCTGCCTGATATTCGATTGTCCTGCTGTTCGGACGCTGCCTGATCTGTTGTGCTTTTCTGGCGCCTCACTTCCCAACTAATAGAGAGTGAGCAGATCCCTTATCTCACAAAATTATAATTTCTTATCCTTCTCCCCCTGTTCTTTCTGAGTAAACTTTATCCACAGAGCTGAATTCTTTACAGAGATCAGGCACTGCCTCCATACCCAGCCCTTGCCTAGGCTGTGCAATGTCCTGCAGCTCCTCGGCTGCACTTGGGGTTTCCTTTACCAGTTTCACTAATGTCACTGGCTTAGCCTCTTCTACCGCATCTTTCCCCAAAGTGCCTTCTTTAACGCCCAGCACGGTGTGTCCCAGCTTACTGCAGTGATAACAACTTTTTCCCTGTGCCCTTCTTAAACCATCGGCACTGTAATATTATGTGTTCCACTCCCTTACAGTGAGAGCACCTGAGGCCTTTCACCACCTTTCAACCCCCTTTGGCTTCTTTCTTCACCTGTGGTAAACTATTATGAGCTACTGTTCGCTTTGTAATGTGTGATCTTCCCTTCTCCCAATTTCTATCCCCCACAGGATGAAATTCCTGCCAGAAGCTAAATTTCATCACATGCCACAATTCATATTTACCTGCCATTTCTGCCGCACTTTTCACTTCTTGAACTTTCTATTCATTCACATGAATTCTTACTATCTCTGCAAGTGAGTCTTTTAACTTCTCCAGCAGATTAATCTTCCTTCAAGCCTGACAGATCTTATCCATTTTTAAGGCCATAACCCACCTATCAAAATGACTGTGGTTAATTCTTTCAAACTCAATATAAGTCTGACCTGGTTCCGTCTTTATTTTTCCGAATTTCTGTCTATATGCTTCTAGTACAAATTCATAACTAATCAAAATAGCCAATTTGACATCTTGATAATGTCTGGATTCCTCGTCTGACAGCGCTGCACATACCTCACTAGCTGTGCCCACCAGATTAGTCTGAACTAGCATTACCCATAAGTTCACTGGACAGGTCATCTGCCGTGTCATTTTTTCAAATGAAATAAAAAAAGATTTTGACATTTTTCTCACCGAAATATGGCAAGTTACTAACCTAGTTGAATACATCCCTACGTTCTCCCTTCATCTCCATCTTGTTAATTTAACTTTCTTACCTAATTCCCAACTTCTGAATTTCAATTGCCCTCTCTAATTCTTTCTCTTCTCTTTCTCTTTTTTCTCTCTCTGTTTCCGCCCCTTTACTTATCTTCTAACTCCAGTCGCCACATTTGCAAGTTAAGTTTTTATAACTCTACTGCAGTTGCCTATTTCTCTGATACATCAAAGTGCTAGACCAACTCCATTACAATTCCAGCTTCCCTTTTCTCCATGGTTAAACCCAATTCCTACCTATTGGCTCATTCTAAAAAATGTCCTCCTTCTGTATTTCGAAGTTTCCTTGGAAAATTCGGGAACCTCTTCAGTAATGTTAAAAGTCATTTCCCTCACTTTTCATTTAACCAACCACAAGTAACAAAATTAAACGAATTTTCCCAATGGTTTCATTTGAAGTTCAAAGTTGCAATGAGTTGGAATTTGCTGGGATCTGTTGTTTCACAGATCTGTTCAAGTCTGTCCAAATGCCATATGGCAGGGCCCCAAACTGTTATAACAT
Source organism: Hemiscyllium ocellatum (assembly GCF_020745735.1). Taxonomy (NCBI): domain Eukaryota; kingdom Metazoa; phylum Chordata; class Chondrichthyes; order Orectolobiformes; family Hemiscylliidae; genus Hemiscyllium; species Hemiscyllium ocellatum. Next base: position 675,598 of record NW_026868321.1, read on the forward strand.
CGATGCCAAACCCCTCTGTTAATTAAAACCACATACCCAGAAAAGCTCACCTCACATCATAATCTGTCAAAACGTGAGCGACAGAGAACTCCTAAATTCCACTAATAAACAAAAAAAAACAATTTATATGTGTGCAAGTTAGCTCACTGAGCTTGACGGTATGTTTTCAGAAGTTTCGTCACCATGACTATGTTTCTTACATTGGGTGATGCCATTTCCGGTTATTTTAACAATAGTATGTAGACAGAATCTAAATTGATGAGTTTATTGATGGACTTCTGCTTAGAATACCATTTCTCTAAGAAGGTCCTTGCGTGTCTTAGTATGTGTGTGTGCTTTGTCCCAATCAAAGTGGTGCCCTTCTTTTTCTGTATGTATGGAACATAGTGATAGTGCGTTATGTCTTTTGATGACTACTTGGTGTTCATGTATCCTCGTAACACGACAACAGGACAGTTTCAATGGTGGAAAAAAGATTTTATATACACTGTTTAATCAATGTGTGTGTGTGCAGATAAGTCACAAATGATGTATAAAATTTATAAAATATTAAAACATTATTTGATCCTCTCAACGTTCCCTCTTTTTCTGGGATTCCCAACTCTAATTTCTCATTCTTACCAGGATGTGTGCTCCAAATTCTTGATTCTGGTGTCCCAACTTATTTCAATATGTTGGCCTGCTGGGTTCTTTCCAAAGCTAATGTCTGTCATATCATTGGAGACAAATGTTCTGGCATCAGACTTAGCATTTGAACATAATACTCTGCTGTACGTGCACTGTACAAAGGACCACAGCACACAGACATTGCCAAAGTATTGGGGGATGTTCATCTGCTTCTTTCGAGAATGTGGTTTTCTCATTTTCCATATCTCCATATCTATATCCTCTCTCTCTTGTTCTCCCTTTGTAGCTGGTTTAGAATTCCACCAATTATTCTTCGTGTCCCATCTCTCAAAGCTCGTTCTTTTAGTTTACATCTGTTCAAGATGTAATGTGGTTATAATTAAGCAATGTCACTACAAAGCCATGCGGGAGGAACTGTCCAGAGTTAATTGGAAGGGGAGCTGAGCAGGAAAGACCATGGACCAGCAATGGACGGAGGTTCTGGGGAGAATTTGGAAGATAATACAAGAAATGCAACCCCAAGAACATGAAACATACTCATGGGAGGACAAGGCAGCCATGAGTGATAAGGCATCAATTCAAAAGAGAAAATATACAATGTGGTGTAGATGATTGGGAATCCAGAGAATTCATTGGCTCTGAAACTACATAACTCTGGTATCACTGACACCACAGAGCCCTTAATCATGGTCAGGGAAAGAAACAGAGGAAAAACAATCACTTTAAACACAGAAGATTGTATTTCCCAAGGAAAAAAGATTCAGGTGAATTAAACATTTGAATTAAGATCAGTCAAATGCTTTTGTGGAATGTGTCAGATTGGAAGCAAGACCGGGGAGACAGACCCTCAGCAGAATGAGAGTTTGAAAATTGAAGTATTTCCACATCAGAAACCAGGTTAGGTCACTGAGTGCAGGGCTGATGGGTGAATGGGTCTCAGTGAGAATTGGGGAACAGACAGCAGAATTGCATTGCAGATATTGCAGCTGGAAACTGGGTATTCATGTAGTGCTTTAGACCACAACAGCAGGAGAAGCAGACATGCATTCAACCACAACCTGTAACTTTTTGCCAGGATAACACCTCAGTCTGTCATTACCATCAATACCATCTATGGCTCAGTGACGAGTGTGGGTGAACACGTCAGAGTCAGAACCATATGAACTTTAACCTGATGCTAACTCATTAAAGTTACCAGACTTGACCAACAGCTCTGAACGAAGCACTACAGTCCTGTCGCATTCAGTTATAAATGGTGATGGACGATTAAACAAATGACTGGAGGAGAGGGCTCCACAAACATCCCCATCCTAAATAATGGAACAGACCTGCACATCAGTGTAAAAGAGAAGGATGTTTTATCTGCACCATCTTCTGCCAGAAGTGTTGAGTCGATGATAATCATCACCCACGCCATGATGCCCACAAAATCACAGATGCCAGTCTTCAACTAATGTGATTCGCTGCACGTGACATGAAGAAACAGCTGAACACAGTAGATATGCCACAGGCAATGGGCCAGGACACCATTCCTGCAATAGGACTGAAGACTTGTGCTGCACAACAAGCCGTGTCCATGGGGGGAGATTTCTCATTCCAGCTCCAACTCTGACATGTCCCTGGCAATGTGGAAAATTACTCAGGTAAGTCCCGTTCCCTAAAACGGGAATAATTACAATCTGATCATTTACCACCCCCTCAGTCCCATCACCACAGTCAAATTGGTGGGAGTTCTTTTTGACAGAGCTGTCAAGCAGCACAGAAATACCCTGCTCAGTGTTGTCTCTGACAGGTCCCCATGTGGAGATGGTGCTGTTGTGGAAATGTCACTGGATTACTAATCCAGACCAGGCTAATGCTCTGGCAGCAGGTGGAAGTTAAAGACAATTAATAAAATATCGAGATCTAAAATCTGGGGTCAGTAACAGTGACCTTGAAGCCAATATCGATTGTAAACAGAATTTCCTTCTCCAATGTACTTTTAGGAAGTGAATCTCCCGTGATTTCCTGGGCTGGCCTAAAACTGACTCCAAAGACCCTGACATGTGATAAACATTTCAATGGTCTCTGAAACGGCCAATCAAGGCACTCACTTGTATCAAACTACTCCAAAGACTGAAAGGATGAAACCCGACAGAACATCCGGCCTCAGCATCAGTGTCGGAAAAGGGAATGGGAACACAGTCCTGTCGACCCTGCAGAGACCTCCTTCTTAACATCTGAGAGCTTGTGACAACATTTACCGAGCTTTCCCACAGACTGCACAGAAACAGCGGGAAAGGAGTAGGTCATACAACACATTGAGCCTCCCCCATTCTAGTTCATGGAAAAAAATCTCCTCAATGCAATTACCCCACATGATATACATATCCGTTAATGTGAGTAACCTTTGGAAGTTATAAAATAGGAAATGCAGTAGTAGGTTTGGTCCATTGAGTTTGCTAACCAATTCCATGTAATGATGGTTGGCCCTTCATTTCCACACCGTACTCCTGCTCTCCCACCATCCCTTTACTGTCTCTAAATCCTTATTTATAATCAGTGTCTTGGTTTCCAGGTGCAAGCCAATTCCCCATGTTCACCAGTCTGTGAGTGCAACCTGTTATTCTCATCTCATTTCAGAGTGACCTGCCTTACCTAATACTGTGGTTCCTTGTTTTAGTCATCCCAGCCAGGGGAATATCATCCCTGCTTTTAATCTGTCTCACCCTGTCAGAGTTTTGTATATTTCACTGAGATCTCCACTCATTTTCCTAAACCCCATGGAATATTGGCCCAGTCACCCCAAACTCTGCTCCCACAACAAGCCTGTCATCCCAGAGATCAGTCTGGTCATCCTTCACTGCTCTCCCTCAATGTCCGGTTTGTCCTTTATTAGGTAAGGAGACCAAGCCTGCACACAATACTGCACAATGCTCGAGATGGGATGTCTCCAAAGGCCTGTACAGCTGCAGTAAGACACCTTTCTCCTGGACTCACATCCCCCTGAAATGAAGGTCAACACACCATTTATCTTCTTTACTGCTTTCTGTTTCTGCAATATTGCTTCCAGCGACATATGTACAAGGAGATGCAGATCCTTTTCCGTGTTATAGCTCCCCACTTGGTGGGTCTGTGTACACTGGTCAGCGTGTCAATGCCATGCCCAGTATTGACTTCTGGTTACAGAACTCACTGCGCTGCAGGGACCTCAGAGGTTGATGCAAAAGGAAACAACAAAAAGGAGCATATGGCCCTTTGTAAATCAACGTGTTTCAACCAATCCTTTTCAAACTGTAGGATTCCAGTTTATCATTTCCACCAAAGGGCACACCGTCACCTCTATCCACATTGTTCTCCATCTGTCACGTATTTACCCATTCACTCCATTTGTCTTAGTCTTCTTGGTGCTTTTTTACATCCTCCGCACCCACTCACAATCCCACATCCATTAGTGCTGTCAGCAGGCTGGGATGTATTGCATCTGATTCCAGCAACCAAATATTTAAAGGACATTGTGAACAGCTGGGCCCCAAACACCGATCTCTGTGATACCTCAGCAACCGTCCTCTGTTAATTTCTATTTCTGTATTTCGTCAATCTGGGTGTCACTGGCTGGGCCAGCATTTATTGCCTGTCCCTAGTTGCTCTTGAGAAGGTGGTGGTGAGCTGCCTTATTGGACACTGCAGTCCACCTGCTGTGGTTGACCACCAATTCCATTAGGGAGAGAATCCCAGGATTCTGACCCAGCGACTGCTGTGTGGAAACAGGCCCTTCGGCCCAACAAGTCCCTTACATTTACCCCTTACCTAAAACTACGGGCAATTTAGCATGGCCAATTCACCTGACCCGCACTGTGGGAGGAAACCGGAGCACCCGGAGGACACCCACGCAGACACGGGGAGAACGTGCAAACTCCCACAGTCAGTCGCCTGAGTCGGGAATTGATCCGGGTCTCAAGCGCTGTGAGGCAGCAGTGAACCACTGTGCCACCGTGCCGCCCACCATATATTTCCAAGTGATATATTTTGGCCCGTGATATATTCCAAGTCAGGATGGTGAATGGCTTGGAGGGGAACCTAAAGATGATGGTATTCCCATACATCTGTAGCCCTTGTCCTTCTAGATAGAAGTGGTCATGAATTGGGAAGATGGTTTCTGAGGATCTTTGGTGAATCATTTCATTGCAGCATGTGGATAGTAAAACACTGCTGCTGCTGCGCGTTGATGGTGGAGCATTGTGGATGAAGGGACAGTCAAACTGGCTGCTTTGTCCTGGATGGTATAAAGCTTCTGGAGTGTTGTTGGGGCTGCACTCATCCAGGCAAACTGGGAGTCTTCTGTCACACTTCTGACCTATATTGTATTGACATGCATTGTAGATGATGGACAGAATGTGAGTTACTCACCGCTGCATTCCTAGCTTCGGACTTGCTCTTATAGTTACAGTGTTCATGTGGGGAGACCAGTGAGTTTCTGAGCAATGATTACCCACCAGGACTTTGATACTGCGGGATTCAGTGATAGTACCACCATTGAATGCCAAGGGGCAGGTTAGATTGTATTTTATTGGTGATGGTCATGGTCTGGCATTCGTGTGGGCTGAACATTACTTGCCACTTGCCAGCCTGGATACTGTCCAGATCTTGTCGTGTTTGAACATGGACTGCTTCAGTATCTGAGGAGCCACAAATGTTGCAGAACATTGTACAATCATTGGCGAACATCCCCACTTCTGACCTTAACATGGAGGGAAGGTTATTGATGAAGCAGCCCTGAAGAAGTTTCTGTTCACTGCTCGAGGGACTCCGACAGACATGGAGCTGAGTTGACTGTCCTTCATCAACCATGACCATCTTCCTATGTGTCAGGTACGATTCTAACCAGCCGGGATTTTGCCTCTGATACCCATTGAATCCAGTGTTGCTAAAGCACCTTGATACCACACAAGGTCGAATGCAGCCTTGATTTAAAGGGCTATCACTCTCACCCTACCTCTGGAATTCAGCTCCTTTGTCCATGTTTGAATCAAGGTAATGAGGTCAGGAGCTGAGTGGCCCTGGTGGAGCCCAAACTGGGCGTCATTGACAGGGTATTGATGAGCAGGTTGCTGCTTAAAAGCACTGAGACCTTCCACCACTTTACTGATGATCGAGAGTAGACTGATGGAGTAGTAATTGGCTGGATTGGATTTGTTCTGCTTTTTATATACAGGAGATACTTGGGGTAATTTTCCACATAATCAGGAAAAGCCATTGTTGTAACTGTATTGAAACAGTTTGGCTGGGGGAGTGGCAAGTTATGGAGCACAAGTTTCCAGTAATATTGCCAGAATGTTGTCAGAGTATGGACCCCATAGAGTATCCCGTATCTCCAACCGTTTCTGGATATCGCATGGACTGAATCGAATTGGTTGATGACTGGTAACTGAATTGCTGAGGACCACTGGAGGAGGCTGAAATGGATCATCCACTCAGCATTTCTGACTGAAAGTTGTTACGAGTGCATCAGCCTTATCTTATACACTGAAGTGCTGGGCTCTTCCATCATGGAGGAAGGCGTTATTTGTGAAACCTCTTCCTCCAATGAATTGTTTAATTGTTTCCAACGTTTCTCGACTAGATGTGGAAGGACTGCAGAGCTTAGATCTGAACCGTTGCTTGTGGGATCACTTAGCTCTGTCTATCACTTACTGCTTATGCTGTTTGGCCCACGAGTAGTCCTGTTTGGTGGCTTCACCAGGCTGACACTTCATTGTCAGGTTTGCCCGGTGCTGCTCCTGCCATCCTGCACATCCATTGAACCAATGCTGATCCTCTGGATTGATGGTAATTGTTGCGAGGGGGATATGCCAGGTCATGAGGTTGTGTGGCTGTACAATTCTGCTCCTGTAGATGAACCACAGCACCTTATGGACACCCAGACTTGAGCTGTTAGATCTGTTCGAAGTCTGCCCTATTTCGGACTGTGATAGTACCACCCAAAATGGTAAATGTTATTCTCAATGTGCAGGTGTGACTTTGTCTCCACAATGACTATGCGGTGGTCACTCTTACCGATACTGTCATAGGCAGATACTTCTGCAATTGGCAGATTAGTAAGGCTGTGGTCAAGTGTATATTTTCCTCTTGTTGGTTCCTTCACTGCCTGCCGCAGAACCACTCTAGCAGTTATATCCTTTAGGACCCAGCCTTCTCGATCAATAATGCTGTAGCTGAGATACTGTTGGTGGTGAACATTGAAATACCCCACCCAGAATGCTACCCTCAGTGCTTCCTCCAAGTGTTGGTCAGCAGGGAGGAGTACTGATACATCAGTTGAGAGATGCTGGTACTTGGTAATCAGCAGGAGGTTTCCTTTCCCAAATGCAAACTAATGCCATGGGATACGGAGTCACTGTTGAGGACTCCAAGAGCAATTCCCTTCTAACTGCATCCCACTGTGCCGCCACCTCTGCTGTGTCCATCCTGCTGATGAGACAGGACATATCCGGGAAGGTGATCGGGTGTCTAGGTCATAGTCATACTCACAGAATCATACCTTACAGACAGTGTCAGGCTGTTGCTTGATGAGTCTGTTTATTTCTATTCACTGTTTACTGCCAGCTGTCCCATTCTCGAAACATGTCCATATATTAGCCCCAATCCACTCAGATTTGATACTGCAAATTGGGCTTGGAGCTTTACCAACATTTTCCTAAAAATCAAAATGTTTTACATCCATTACTGCTCTTTCGTTTGTCAGCCAGTCTGCTTCTCAAACATAATTCCCATTTCATAAATCTATGTTAGTGTTGTCTATGACTATTACTTTCAGCCACAATAATTTCTGCTAAACCATTTACTTACTATGTTCTATGTTCCACGTACTCTATCATTTTCCCACATCAGACTTAGTTTTCCTTATATTGTTAGAAAGTTTCGTGAAGACAGAACTGAAGTAGTGGCTTCATTGTTCTGCCATTTCCCTGTCCCACATTCTCCATTCTCTGGTTCCAAACTGTAAGGAAACTACACTTGTTGTCTCATATTTCTCACATAATTTAACAAGCTATTACAGTTCACACGTATAACCCTTATGAATATAACTCTTCAGAAACCCATAAATTCCTGCCTTAAAATGCTCCAATAATTGACCTTCCACATGGTGCACTCACAGGAGCAAAGACTCTGTGCCAACAGAAGTACAGCACGATCTATATTAGTCCCACTTTCTACAGCAGTCCCATAGCCTGGAATGTTATGACGCTTCCAAGTGCTTGTCCAAGTACTTTTTAACGATTGTGAGGTTACTCGTGATAATTCCCCTCTCAGGAAGTAATCCCAGAAGCCCACACCTCGAGGTGAAAAAATGTTTAAATCATCTCTGAACCTCAAACTTTTCACTTTAAAAGTGTGCTCCTTTGTTCTTGACCCTCTGACTAAAAGGAACAGCTGCTGTCTATCCCCCTGTCCGTGTCGCTTATAATCTTATCCTTCTGAATCACTGACTCCTCAGCTTTCTCTGCTCCAAAGTAAACAACCCGAGCTTATCCAGCCTCTCTCCATAGCTGATATGCTCCATCCCAGGGAACGCCCTGGTGAATCACCTCTGCACCCTCTCCAGTGCAATCACATCCTTCCTGGAATGTGGCTCCCAGAGCTACATACAGTATTCCATTTTGGCCGAACCAAAGCCCTGAAAGCTCTTATAATCTACGCCCTGATTAGGAAACACAACACTCAAGGTCCAATTCTTAACTAGTCCATTAACCTGCCCAGGAGAAAGTGAGGACTGCAGATGCTGGAGATCAGTGCTTAAAAAATGTGTTGCTGGAAAAGTGTAGCAGGTCAGGCAGCATCAAAGGAGCAGGAGAATCGCCGTTTCGAGCATAAGCCCTTCTTCAGGAATCTGCCCAAAACATCGATTCTCCTTTTCCTTTGATGATGCCTGACCTGCTGAGCTTTTCCAGCAACACATTTTTAAGCATTAACCTGTCCAGTCACATTCAGGGATGTGTGGAGAAGCACAATCTGAGCTTCCTAGTGTGCTGCCATTCATTGAGTCCTCCCCTGCCTGGTTCCTTCTCCCAATGTGCATCACCTCATATTTATCAGGGTTACATTCTATCTGTTATTGATCTGCCCATCTGACCATTTCATCTGCATCTTCCTGTAACTTAAAGCCTTCCTGCTCACTGCGAACCAACTGGTCAATCTTTATGTCAAACGTACACTTACTTATCACACCTCCCTGCCTCTCCACCTAGCCCCCTCCACATTCACATTTGTTTTTGTTATGAATAACACAAACAATAAGGGACTCAGCACTGATCCCTGTGGTACACCAGGGGACACTGGTCTCCAGTCACACAAACAGCCTTCTCTCACTACCCTCTGCCTCCTGCCACTAAGACAATTTTCGTTGTAACTTGTCAAGTTATCATTTATATTGTGAGATTTTACATTATTTTTCAGTTTCCCAGCTGGAAATTTGTCAAAGGCTTTCCTACAAAGCTAAAGAATCGACCTCCTCAAACTAATTCAATCAAATCCATTAGATGTCACTTCCTTCTGATAAAGTCATGATGATTATCCCTGATCAGACCTTGCGACTCTGATTGGAGTTCAATTTTCTCCTTCCCTATTTTCTCCAGTAGTTTCCTTAACAGTGACCTAATACCCGCTCGTCTATAGTTCCCTGGTCTATCTCTCCCACCCGAACTGTGAAGTGGAATCGTGTTAGCAGTTCTCCAGTTCTCTGGAACCTCCCCTTTGGTCAGATCCTAATTAAAATATTCAGTCAGGGTCTTTCCTCCTTTCACCCCAACAGCCGCCTGTGATACAACTCATTCAGACATGGAGATAGGTCCAAATTTATACAGAACAAAGCCTCAAATCCTGTCTCGTATTTTACATCAATCTGTTCAAGAGTTTCCCCGTCCATCTCCTTGAATTCTGTACTTGACTTCTCCGTCCCTAAAGTAAAATAGATGCGAAGGTCTCATGTAACAATCCATCAATGTTCTCCAGCTTGACACACAGATTGCCCCTTTGGTTTCTAATGGACACTAACTGTTTGCTGATTATTCTGCTCTACTTGTCCGTGTAGAATATCGTGGGATTCTCCCAGATCTCGCCTACTTGTACTTCTCCATGTCCCTGTTATTCAGTCCCCTCTGTGTTTCTAAGTTTCACTGCAACCACCTCTCATGTTTCAAAACTCGAGATCACAGGGTGAGTTTCCACATCAGAAAATCTTGCCGTTTTAGGGATGAATCTGAATAATACCTTTTGCAGTTCCTCTGTAGTCAATATCTTATTTCTTAGATTGGGATTCCGAACAATACAAAATACTCTCATGAACACTCGATACAACTGGTGCATGACGTCTTCTATATTCCAATTACAATCACCTGAATGTAAAACTAATTTTTTCTTTGCTATTTTCATATGTTCTTCCTAATACCTCTCGCTTTAACTTTTCTTATGAGCTTACTTTGTGAGTTTTTTAAAAAAATCTCATGAATATTCAACTCTACGTTATCCATTGGTTCTTCATTGCCTCTGTCCACAAGAATCATCTTCAAACCATTCCAAAGAAAATGTTTGCCACTTCTGGTTTTCCTTTCATCGGTATATTCCCACACTCCCAAGTAATGTTATTACCTTCTACATATGTAGTCGCATGTTCTTTGTAATCGAGTCCAACAGACACCCGACTGCGGATGACAAGATAACTGCTCTGTAGTTCACCCCTCTCCATCTTCATCCTTTCTTAAATGGTTGGATAATATTTGTAACCTTTGCCTTATACAGATTGGCTAAATGACTTTCGAGAATGTGTCACAAGATAAAGTAAAAATCCGCGATGCAATCAACATGTCTATTGCTGCTTCCTCATAAATCCTTGTATGAAGTACATCTGGTCTGTCAGATTTATAAATATTCAATCCAGCTTTCTTTTCAAAGATGACCTCAACATTGATCAGAATAATCTTAGACTTTACTTACATAAGTCCCATGGCCACTTGGTATTTCTGGAAGAATTTCTGGACATTCTTCCAATGAAGATAGATGCAAATAAACTGTTTCTTTTCCCTGAGATTTCTCTGTTCTCTGCAATAAACTATCCTGAACGCACACCAACTGTTCCACATTTGACCACGTTTTTATTTTTTTTCATACCTTGATAGACGCTTTTTAGCAGTTTTTATGTTTTTCTTTCGTTTGCATGCTTTTTCTCTTTTCTATTTTCTTCTCAGTTTCTTGGTCATCCTTTGCTGGGTCCTACATTTCTCTGAATCCACTGGATTACTACAACTTGGCATTTTTCTAAGCTGCTTCCTTTCATCAAATAGGTAAGTGAAGGTGGGGTTGAAAGTGATACTCGGAGAGGAGGGTGGACCAGATTGATAGCAAGGAAGGTGGACGCATAGGAATGTACAAAAGGGCGGTGCTGACTTGGAAGGTTGGAGTGGGATAGGGTGGGATTAGGGGAAATGGGGAAATCCACTATGATCCCCTGTGTTTGGAGGGTCCCAAGGCAGAAGAGGAGGCTTCCTTCCTGCTGGCTTCTGGTGGCTCGGGTTTGGCGATGGAGCAGCTCCAGGCCCCTCATGTCCTTGGCAGAGTGGGAAGGGGAGTTAAAGTGCTCAGCCGCAAGGCGATGGAATTGTTCAATGTGGCTATCCCAGAGATGTTCTCTGAAATGTTCCACAAGGTGACCTTCTGCCTCGCCAATGTAGAGAAGAACACATTGGGTTCAATGGATGCAGTAGATGAGGCGGTCCGTCTCCCTTCATCACCTATCACTTTTAACCCCACCTTCATCTACCTACTGCAATCCCTGCTAACCTCTCCCCTACCTCACCCCCTTCTCATTTATCCCTCAGCCCCCTTGGCCCATAAGCTTCATTCCTGATGAGGGGCTTATGCCCGAAACATCGATTTATCTGTTCTTAGTATGCTGCCTGACTGTGGTTTTCCATCACCACACTCTTCGCCTCTGATCGCCAGCATCTGTAGTCCCGACTTTCTCCTCAAACCTTGATGGCTTGCATGACTCAGATTTATAAGAGTTACTTCAAATAAAACAAAAACTGTCGTGTACTCAAACAGCATAAAAGAAAACCAGTACATTGTGGTCACTGTTCCCAAAATGTCCTTTCCAGCAAATTTTTCAATTAGCTCTTCTGATCACTCAACACCAATTCCTAAATCAACTGATATAGAGCTCAGTGCTTAACATAATGCTCATGTAAACCATCTCACACGTGGTCATGAAATCCATTTTTCCCAGCATTAGCATTCAATTGGTTAGCAGAGTTTAGATATAACTTAAACAGTACATTATCACTGCAGTAGCCACAAATGTGTATAACTCATTTCCTGTTTTATAACATGTCCAACATTTGCATTGCAGCTTTCACTTTGATATATAACTCCCATCAATGTTTGCTCCTCCTTTCTGTTTTTTTTAATCACCACCTTACTAGATTCTGTGGAATCTGAGCGATGAGGGGTCTGGGGAGATTGATGGTAGAGATCATCTCGCCACATCATTTATGATCTTCTCAAACAATAATTACTCCAGATCTCCCGTTAGGCTGATGGAGTAGAGAAAGACAATGATCTTCCAACAATGCTCTGTATCCCCCCAGAGAGCTGAGAAAGCTCTAACCTGGGTGGGAATCTTCCAGCAGGCCGGTAAAGTGTTGCTGCTGCTGTACAGGCTCTTAGTGAGATCACATCTGGAGTAGTGTGTACAGATTTAATCTCTTCAATGAAGAAGGGATGTTGTTATATTGGAAGCAGATCAGAGATGGTTCCCTCAACTGATTCCTGCAATGAAGTTGCTAGCTTATAATGAAATGATGATCAGGTTGACCCAGTAGCCATTGGAGTTTACAAAGATTAAAGATGATCTTATTTGAACATAAATGGCAGAAGGAGTGAACGAGTGAAGTGAATTACACAGATGATGGAGGAATCCATTCCGTTCTCCAGCCTGTTACACAGGAACAACAGGAGGATATTCAGGCCTTCGACCCTGTTACACCAAAACAGGACGAGGCTATTCAGCCCCTGGAGCCTGATATACATTTAGAGAAGGAGGCCAATCAGCCCCTCGAGCCTATAACATTAGGCCATGCTGCACCAGTATCCTGTTAAACAGCAACAGGATCAGTCCATTCAGCCTCCTCAAGTCTGTAACATAGGAACTGGAAGAGGTCACACATTGACTGGAGATTGTTACACTGGGATAACAGGAGGCCATTCAGACCAACCGAGCCTATTGCAAGGGAATTGGATAAGAATTAAAAACTATCTGACAGTTCTTTCATGAGAAAGGAAGAGACAATTTAGACACGTGTCTGTTGTGTGGGAACAAGAGAAGAACAATCCATCCCTCGGTCCCATCTCCGGGATACATGAGGAGACCGTTCAGTATTTCTACCTGTTATGGAGAAGTATGAGAAGACCCATCAGTCCCTCAAAATGTTACACAGCAACAGTAAGATTCCATAATCTCCCAATCCTCTAAAGCATCAACAGGAGGATGCCATTCTGGCCTTGGAGATGGCAACATGTGAACACCAGAAAGACGTCAGCCTATCGAGTGTGTACACCAGCAGGATAATGAGTCCATTCAGCGACACGTGGCTCTTACACAGCATTTGGACCAAATCACTTAAAAACGTGTGCCTTTTAATCAGGAATTCAAAGAAAATGTAAAGCTTTTCGAAAGGGAAGAGCTTGTAATAATGGTATACATTATGGATGAAAGTGTAACAATAAACTATTGTAATTTAAGGCAAATTGGTAGAGTCCATTGTTCAGGACATTTGCAAAGTTAAACCACAATTCATCTGAGTCGACATGGTTTTACGAAGGCTAAACCGTGTTTGAATTGTTTGCTTGAGTTATTTGAAGATGTCACAAACAAGGTGGGTCATGGGAATCCTGGAGATGGAACATATCTAGTCTTCCTGAAGGCATCGGATATGTCGCTTCTCCAAAGAGTAAGTGGTAAGATCAGACAACATCGTTCTAGGAGTAATATATTAGCTTGGATGGATGATTGGTGAACCAACAAAATGGAGTCAGATGGAATAAATGTATAATTTTCTTTTGACAAATGTAATTTGTGGGGTGCCATTGATTTCAGGACTCATGCCTCAACCATTTGTGATCGATGGAATGACTGTACTCTGTTGATGGGATAGAAAATACGATGCCACATTTTCAGATGACACTAACATCGATGGGAAATTACTTCAGAATGATGGTGCAAGAGATTTTGAATCTATATGGATAGGTTGGGTGAATGGGCCAACATTTAGCAAGGAAAATTAAAGTGAAGAAATATTGGGATTTTAGAGTGTATGTTTGCTCGCTGATCTGTGGGTTTGATATCCAGACATTACCTGGCGAGGTAACATCATCAGTGGCGACCTCCAAGTGAAGCGAAGCTGTTGTCTCCTGCTTTCTATTTATATCTTTCTCCTGGATGGGGTTCCTGGGGTTTGTGGTGATGTCATTTCCGGTTCGTTTTCTGAGAGATTGATAGATGGCATCTAAATCTATATGTTTGTTTCTGGCGTTGTGTTTGGAGTACCACCACAAAGAAAAGCCACCATTTCGACTGGGACAACACATCTATCCTGGGACAGGCTAAGCAAAGACATGCCAGAGAATTCCTACAGGCCTGGCACTCCAACCACAACGCCATAAACAAACACATAGATCTAGTTGCCATCTATCAACTCCTCAGGAAACGAACCGGAAATGACATCACCACAAACCCCAGGAACCACATCCAGGAGAAAGATATAAATAGAAAGCAGGAGACAACAGCTTCGCTTCACTTGGAGGTCGCCACCATTGATGTTATCTCGCCAGGTAATGAAACGTCTGGATATCAAACCTACAACTCAGCCAGCAAACCAACATCCTAAATCTCAACCTGAGCTACAAACCTTCACAAACTTTGCAAAAGCCATGAGCGCAACACGCTACAACTTGCCAGGAGATGGGAAAGGAATGCCATCCGAGAGAGTTCCACTCGCAAACAGCTGTACTTCCTGCATGAATGTTTAAGAAAACAACTACTGCCAAAATGTCTGCAATATAAACGCCGATAAAAACACCTCAAGCCAAAAGTTTAACAGAACAAAACGGCCGCAGAATGCTCCGAGAATTAATCAATGACGCCCACCACAGACTCTGGAAATACAAACGGGAAATTGCGCGCCATAAGCCGTTATTCAAACAAGCAACAAACCAAGTATGGTCAGACGTGATAGAACAAGCCATCAACACCAAACACCGACAAAGACAGATAAAGAAAAATCGGGACGTGAAGAAAAAACTGGACAAACTCACCAAAAAAACACAAAACCGCTAACACAGGGGCATGGATAAAGAACTTATCAGACCGGACCCTATCAGACACAGAAAAAGCGGTACTAGTCAAAGGATTAAATTTCAATTACCGAGCCGCTGACAAGAAGGAATTACTAGCGGCATTAGAAACCACATTGAAGTGCAACAATCTCATGGAAGAAACACAACAAACGATCAGACAGATAGTTGCACCTATTCTCAGCCGAAAGAGGGAAGGAAAACAAACTGACCACACAAGAAAAGAAAGCCCTAGAAAACCTCAAAAAAGACAAAGACTTCATTGTATTACCTGAAGACAAAGGTCGCTCACAGTCATCCTGAACAGAAGGGACGACATCGAAAAATCTAATGCACTACTCGCAGGTACCAACACCTACCAACAGGTGGCGCTTTACCCGACCACACAACTAGGAAGCAAAATTACTTATCTCCTAAGAACATTACACAATTCCGGACAATTAAACAAGACAGAATTCCAGAAAATGAAACCCGATGGGACCAATACCCCACAATTCTACGGACTACCAAGAATCCATAAACCAGGAGCCCCCCTCAGACCCATAGTCGCACTACCCAGAACACCAATTTACAGACGAGCCAAAGAACTACACGCAAGACTAAAATACCTAGTAGAAGAGTCACAACACTCCATCCACTCCACCCAGGAAGTCCTAAAAATCATCAAAAACGCCAACATAGAGGAAGACGATGCAATGATCTCATTCGACATAACAGCACTGTTCACCTCCATTAATATCGACCTGGCAACGGAAACACTTACAACACTTTTAGAAGAGACCATCACACACACACCAACCACCATCAATCACATTACCAAAGAAAATATCATGAAGCTAATGGACCTGTGCCTCACCACCCACTTCACCTTCAAAAACATAGTCTGCAAGCAAACCAACGACACACCCATGGGATCTCCACTTTATCAGGATTCATAGTAGAAGCGGTAATGCAAGGACTAGAAACAGCCCTACCAATCATCAAACCAAATATCTGGGTTCGCTACGTAGATGACACTTTTGGCATCACAAAATGAAACAAGATAGAAGAGACATTTAACATCATCAACAACACTCTCACAGGCATAAAGTTCACCAAGGAGGAAGAAACCGACAACAAACTCGCATTCCTGGACTTCACAGTCGAAACAAAGGACAATGGAGAACTACAAACCTGCATATAGAGAGAACCGACAAACACTGACCAAATACTTAACTACACCAGCAATCATCTCAACACACACAAATGAAGCTGTATCAGGACCCTATTCCAACGAACTCAGACGAGATACGCAAAACAGCGAGAACCACCTATACGACGTATTCAAGACGAACGGATACTCAAGAAATACAGTGCGCAGATTCCTCAAGGACAAACCACGACAATCAGACCAAACACAGCCAGAAACCCTAACCACCTTACCATACATCAAAGAAGTTTCAGAAATGACAGCCAGACTACTGAGACTCATCGGAATCCTAGTAGCACACAAACCCACCAACACTCTCAAACAAAAACTAACAAACTTAAAAGACACAGTACAACCCATGGACAAAACCAATGACATCAACAAAATTCCATGCAAGGACTGCCACAAACACTTCGTAGGACAAACAGGAAGAAAGTTAACCACCAGGATACACGAACACCAGCTAGCCACAAAAAGACACGACCCTCTCTCCCTCGTAGCCCTACACACGGATGAAAAAATCCACCCTTTTGACTGCGACAACACATCTACCGTGGGGCAGCTAAGCAAAGGCATGCCAGAGAATTCCTAGAGGCCTGGCACTCCAATCACAACGCCATAAACCACACATAAATCTAGATGCCATCAATGAACTCCTCAGAAAACGAACCGGAAATGACATCACCACAAACTCCAGAAACCACATCCAGGAGAAAGATATAAATAGAAAGCAGGAGACAACAGCTTCGCTTCACTTGGAGGTCGCCACTGATGATGTTACCTAGCCAGGTAACGAAACGTCTGGATATCAAAACTACAGCTCAAGGAGCAAACATACACCCCAAATCTCAACCTGAGCTACAAACCTTCACAAACCTTGAGAAAAAAAAATGGTGCTATTCAAGTTGGCCAGTATTAATGGAGAGACAAATTATTATCTAAATGGCGAGAAAGTTCAAAGTGCTTAGGTGCAGAGGGATCTGGATGTCTGCTTGCATATCACAGAAAACCTGCATGCGGGTACTGCAAGTAATGAGAAATGCAAACATAATTTCAGTGTTTACTTATAAAAGGACAGAGTAGGGAGTGTTGGTGTAGCTATGCAAGGCATTAGTGAGGCTGCAACTGGAGTACAGTTTGGGTGTCCTGCAGAATGAGATATTTCCATTGGAGGCAAGTCAGAAGAGCTTCATTCGATTGATTCCATATTTGAAGTGTTTGTCTTATGAAGGGAAATTGAGCAGTTTAGGCCGATACGCTCGAGTTTATAAGAATGAAAGGAAATCTCATTGAGTTCTGTAAAATTCGAAAAGTAATTGAAAGTGTAGATGTGGGTGGATTTTGTTTTCATGTGGCGCAATCTACAACAAGAGACTAGAGTTTTAGGATTGAGAGATGGCAGGAAATTGGAACAGAGGCCGCGTTGACATCAGCCTCATCGAGCGGTTGGATTCCTCACAAATTCTCCTTGTTCTTATTCAACTGTTGGACTGTGTTGTATAGGAATGAGGGAGGATTGGGTATCATGCAGGAAGCAGGCACTCAGGATAAAGCAGTTAGAGAGAACAGTGACCAGCGCTGGGTTCTCAACTATTTACATTCTATATTAATGATCAGGAAGATGGAACAGATATACAGATGCTGAGTTTGGTGATGTCGCTGTGATAAGCAAGAGATTACTTTATGAAGAGAGGGTGGAGAGTCTGCAAATAGATTCAGAGAGGTAAAGACAATAGATAATAGTTTGTCAGGTGGAATCTAACATGATATACCCTGTCATTTCATTTACAGAAATAATGGAAGGCAGTATGTTACTGAAATGGAGAGGGATTACAGGACCTAGTAATACTGTGTACTGGGAGGTTCACTCAGACCCGTTCAGAAATGGCAGGTTTTGCTCCATCCCTGATTGTCAGCTCCCAGACACTCCAAGTGACCACATTGCTCTGCGTACACATGGAATACTTTGATGTGATTGATTGATGGTGGGGATGGTGTTTTGAAACCTGCATCAAGAGGATGTCCTTTATCCAAGATATATTCATTTCTTACCACGTGGAGACCCGATGACGATGAAAATGCCTGACTGCTTCTGAATGAAGAGGCCATGACTGCTACCAGGACAGTGGGTATTCACCAACATGATATACTGTGCATGCATTACATTAATAGAGAGAGAAATCCTTCAGTTCCTCTACCTCTCCCCATTGACATGGGTACTCTGCAGATGCACTGTACACCATCGGAAATCCCACTATACTGGATATACCCGGAAGCTCCCTGCTGTGGGAGAAACAATGTATTTACCTCATCCACCATGTATATCCTCCATCACCGAATGGTGACATTGATGTTGAGATATTGGGAAATGATGGATGTGTCACCTTGTCCAGCCTGGAATGTTCTGGATCATAGAAACTGTATGAGAAACAGTAACCCTAACAGCCACTGCCAGCATCATCCTCCCCCTGGTGTGAAACTGCAGGTCGTGTTGAAGGAGGTGGAGGTGATACCATTCTATGACCAGCTCCTTGTTCAATCAGTGTCCCCTCACACTCTGCTCCTGGGTTAAGTGAAGCTTGGGAAGCTGTACCTGGAAAACCCAATGTGGATACAGCAGATCCCTTTCCCCACACACACTCACTGCGTGGTTTCAGAGTTCCCCTCTCTGCAGCCTCTGCTCCATTTGTTGTTCATGTAACAGACGCAGATGCTGCATCCAGCGTTGGGTCACCAAATCCTCAGGTCTCCCTGCATGTCTGAGGCAGCTCACAGCACAACCTCCAGCAAACCATCCCCAGCCCCTCCACTTAATTTTCAATTACAGGAGTCATCACAAATCCCTTGGCTACAAGTGTTGTGGACCAGTCCAGATCTCCCCAAAATATTTTTAAGAAGGCTGCTTAGACCCAAAACCTTTCCTTATTTTGAATATAGATGGGAGGTGTGCGTTCCAGATATGTTGTGACTGGTCAAACCACTCAACATTAAGCAAAATATAATCTATTCAAATGCTTTAGTTAAAATAAAATCAAAGAAAAGAATATTTTGGGAGAGCTTATATGTTGGAACACTTACATAAACACTAGATACCGTACCCTCTTGGTTTACACTGCTTTGCTTTGTATATTCAAATGCAGATCCTTACAGCAGTTTGCCAATCCTGGAGGTTACAACATCAACAAAGAGCTCAGAGAGAAAAGCATTTCGGATCATGTATTGAAACTTCCAACCCTTCTGGGATCCCCAGCAGCTTCTGAATGCTGCAGCTAAAAACAAAATGAGGAAACCTGGTCTGGGAGAGCTGGCCACTGTCCTTCCATTGTAACCACCGTTTTAATGAAACCTAAAGGCTTTCTCAGTTAGTTACTTAAACTGTTTTCAGACAGCAGTTCTGCACCTCTGCCTTTAAAACGTCTCTTCAAAAAAAAACAATAGTAAATAAACGTTTTATAATGATAATATCTTCACAACTCATTCTTTAATAAAATAATCCATCAATGCACAAATGTGGATTCCTTTTAGACCTCCTAATCTTCCTCTATTAGCAGACTGAAATGCATATATATTACATTGACTCTGAGCATACAAATATTCACAACTATTTCGATTTCAGTCATTTTACTCCGGCCACAGAATGCCTTTGTCTTTCTTCATCCAAGTCTCCACAAGATGTCAAAACTTAGGTTTTCTCGTCCTATCACCTGTATAATTTCAAATTTAATGGCAGCAATAATAAGCTCAATCGAAACAGACTGGTATCCTTCTCCCTAAATTTCTCCAAAAACTTTAAGGGGTCACGATCAGTGAAAAAGATTTGTCTCATGTATGTTATTGGCAATGTAAATCTGAAATGTTGGAACGCCAACACCAAGCCGAAGGCCTCCTTCCCCACTGTGAAATAAATCTGTTAGTGTTTCTGCTGGACCCACCAACCACACGTTACATAATGGAGCACTCCTCATCTTTTCAATAGTCCTTCTGAATGACATAGCTCCCCATGTCTCCGTGTAAAAGAATTATATGTTTCCGTCCCTCTTAATGCTGTAACCTCTTTACCTGCTACTACTGGCCTATGCCAGTAAACCTTACTTTCACAGGTATATGTTTTAAGAAGATCTCACACATTCTTCAATCTCTCACAGAATCCAAGCTTTGATTTCTGAACTCAATCAGCATCATCAGCCATTTCAGCTTCTCACCTTGCCATTTTAACTCTCAGCTCTTCCACACGAGTTCTCACGACTGCAGGAAGTGAATTGTTGAACTTCTCCAAAATAAGAATCTCTCTAAGAGTGTCATAGGTTTGCTCAGTTTTTAATACCCTTACCCACCTTTCAAAATTACTTTGTTTGATCCTTTCAAACTCAATGCGCGTTTAACCGGAGACCCTTTTTTAGATTCCTGTAATGCTGTCTGTCAGCTTCTGGCCCAAGTTCATATACACTTTCAGTTGGCATACTGGCCACTCCATACTGGCCAGATACCTCCTCCGATAGGGATGCAAATACCTATCCGCCTTGTTTGGATCAACTAAATCCACATGGTCACTGGTGTCTGCATTTGCTTAGCTACTTCTCAAACGAAATTCAAAAGGCTTCCCCATCCTTCTCATCAAATTTGGAGAACGCCTGGATGCATTTAAACAGATCCCCATTAGGCCATTGTTTACAATAGGGTTGCTCAACCTCACTAACCTCCTCATCCAGCCGACCCTCTATCTTCATCTCCGCCCTCTCTGTCAACTTTATTCTCTAATTGCTAACTTCTTAAGTTGAAACTCTCTGCTTTTCTTCTGCCCTTTTTTTCTCTTTCTTCTTCATTTCCCTTTCTTTTATTTCTAATTTTCATCATAATTCAAACTGTTTCAATTCCTTCTCATGTTCAAAGTGCCTCATTTGAAATTGAATTCCAGCCATTTCCAAAGAGTCTGAAGGCGTTTCCACCAAATATAATTGCCGAGCTATAGCTGTAATTATCTCTCATTTTCTCACAGACAATCGCAAACCCAACTCCAGCTTGTCTGTCAATTCCTACAGTTTTGCCTTCATTACCTGTTGTAAAACCCCCAACTTCACTTTTCCACACCCAGAGAATTCTTGGTGACTGAATCTTTATACAAAAAATACCAACCGAATTCAACATAGGGAAAAAAAGACACTAGCAACTACCATACGCGACCTTTGAACCCAATAGTCTCCTGGTGCATACTCTCCAGTGTCTGCATGAGCTTATTCTGGATGCTTTGGTTTCCTCCCACAATCCAAAGATGTACATGTCAGGTGTATTGGCCATGATAAATTGTTCATAGTTTTCAGGGATGTGTGGGTTAGGTGCCTTAGTCGGGGTAGATGTGTAACAATAGGGTAAAGGAATGGGTCTGGGTAGGTTACTCCTCGTAGGGTCGGTGTGGACATGTTGGGTCGAATGGCCTGTTTGCATACTGTATGGATTGTAATTCTAAACCCAATTTGGTATTATCGACTTAGAACCAGACAAGAGACCCCAGTTTGCTATAGACAAATCAGACCGCCTCAAACTATTTTAAGAATGTAGCTTGGATGCCAATCTTTCCTTATTTTAAAGGTAGATGTGAAGTGGGTGTTCCAGATGTGATGCTACTAGTCAAACCACTCACCATTAAGTAAAACGCAATATATTTAAACACTCTAATGAAAATCCAGACAAAATGAGGAGGAATTTAGAATAACTTAAATATTGGAAATCTTAACGGAATAATGGATGCAGTACCTTCTACAAATGAACTGTTCCAATATACTAACATCACCTAAACTCACCCCTTGGTAAAAAAGGAACATTCAGGCATGTGTTCTTGCATACAGTTCTCCAATCCAGGAGGAAACAGCATCAAGTGAGGTTCCAGAGAGAATAGCAGCTCGGGATAATTTACTAAACCTTCCAACCTTCTGGGACCCCAAGCACCTGGTGATTGTTATAGCTACAATAAAAAGAAACCTAGAAATCCTGGTCTGTGCCAGCTGGCCATTGTTACTACAATTTATTTTTAAAAACCCTAAAAGCCCGGTAATTTATTTACTTGAGCCGTTTTCAGTAGGCAGTTTGGCCTTTAAGATCTCTTACTAAAAAAAGGATAAAATAAACTTTTATTAAAAAAAAAGTGACAGCATTATCAGGCAATCAGGTGCATGGTCCTTTACTCAGTGGGCTACCTCGTGTTACTGATCACAAGATCAGCAGAGAGGGACAGCCACAGGTACTGACCAAGTTACAACGATGTTTCTCATAACTTCTGAAACACGCCTATCCATGGACCATCATATGGGACATACCAGAAAGTGAACAACCGCTTATCACACCCCATTTCATTATTTCTGAGCTACACAATGCCAGCACTCGATACAGTAGGGAGCCAAAACCCAAGGCCAGGGAAAGATACAAAAGGACAGAGAGATTCACATTAAAGACTGAAACAGACAGTTAATTAACTAAAAAGATGTTGTGGAAATATGGGGAAAAAGTCAGGGCAGTGGGACTAATTGGAGAAGTGAGATCTTCGTGAGTAAAATTACAAGAATGAGAACATTCAATAAAGGCATTGCCAGATAAGCTGAAATGGTTTGTTACATCAAATTCTGAATCTGCTTCACAGAACATCACAAACAACATAAACTGGGACAAGATGACAGCCCCTTTCGGAGAGCTGTGCTGATCATGCTCGCGTGTTGCTCAGTAAATTGCACTATCTGCCCAGTATGAGAGTATTGCAAACTTTGCTATCATGTCCTAAATATATTCACATCAGGTTACTGCCTACAATGGGAAGGTTTGCTCTCTCTGCTTGTGTGTGTGTGTTCATCAGGGAGAGAGAGAGAGAGAGAGTGTGTGTGTGCGCGTGATTGACGTGGTTAAATGAGAAACTCATTGTCTGAGAAAGAACGCACATGAAGAAAACAATTTTAAATACGAACAACTGGCAGGCTTTTTGTTAATCAACAGAGAGAACGAGAGAAGTTTCATGGACAGATGAGGTAAAGTGTTTGAGAATGTTAAAATAAAGGCATTGCCAGACACAACAGCAATATACGTCAGCGTGCATGAATGACAGATGGATGGGAGTTTAGTGTGAGTTTGAATCAGATTTGTTTGGGCAGGTTTGAAGCCGGGAGCATCAGCAGCAGATTCTTGCCTTCATTAAGACTGTATTTCATATCTCAAGATTCAAACAGCAGATGGAATAAACCAGTGAGACATATTCTGGAGTGATGAGTATCTCAAGTTAGAAATGGTCAAGGAATGGTGTCAAGAATCAGCTCAGTGTCAAAGGGATCTACCACATTTGTGACGTGTCTGCTTCTGCTGCAGATATTGTCCAGGGATGGGATGGGAACAGTAGAGGAAGTGGAGTTTGTAACCAGAACAGTAGACAATGACCTCCATGCCCTTAACAGCAAAGGCAATGATATATTGAATTATGGTTCTCCCCGGAAACAGAATAGGTCAATATAGAAACCCGGAGTAACATTGCCAGAGCAGAGAGCGAGACAATAATTGAACACCTTCATTGATGTCAGTTAGTAGTGGTCTGTAAAGTGAATATCTGGATTGAGAGATTCCACAGGAACAATAATTTTGGCAAGAAGTGTAGACTATATGAAATAACAATAATATAGTGATAACTGGTTTATAGAAAACAAAATCTGGACAGTAACACTCACCAGGAACACCAACGATAGCCAGGAAGGGATAATAGAAGTATTGAAAAATGAGAAGAGCGTAATAGGTCTGCGATGATAATGACAACCAATCAAATGCAGAAAAATACCAAACATAATTGGATAAGCGCCTGTCTATTGTTGGAATATTCCTGTCTAATGTTCTCAGATTCTGATCCATTGTTGGAATATTCCAGTCTAATGTTCCCAGATTCTGATCCATTGTTGGAATATTCCAGTCTAATGTTCTCAAATTCTGATCCATTGTTGGAACATTCCCGTCTAATGTTCTCAGAGTCTTATCTCTCCTCCCCCACTCTCTGGATTTGCTGATCCCTGTCAGTGCTGTCGGTGATGCTCCCGCTCATGCTATGGGTTGACACATTGTACGGAGAAACTTATCATTAAAAGATGGACACTCTCCACTGGGATAATTAGAATCCATGGAGGTTGGCATTAATCACAGTCACTGAACAAACAAACTCAGTTAACCAGTTCCATACATCACTTTTCATTTACTGGTTTTGGACGGAATGGTTGAGGGTTGCTGAGGGATGGACCATAAATCTTTCAATCTTTTAAATCTTTTTTTCCTTGTCTATGGGAATATTAACAGAACACTGCAGCAGTCTATATATGTTCCACTCTGTTTATGAAAGGAGGCAGTTACAAAAAAAAAACAGATCGGCTGCATAAAAAAAAGTCTATTGGGCAAGTTTCTAGATCCCTGAACACAAAGTACGGTACTTATTAACCAGTGTGAGGCCAATAGGTTTTAATGCCCTGTTATCAAATCCTTTCACAACCTTGAGACAGAGCATTGAGACTGCTGCTCAGGAACTGGACAAAACAATTCTGTCCCTGTGGGCAACTTACAGAGGGATAAGAGAAAGCCATTCAGCCCATATTAGTCTGTTGCTACTTGAAAAGGTGGAAAACTGGAATATTGGCACATTTTGCCAACAGAATCATTCAAAACAAAGAGATGTGTCACTGCAGCTGTATGAGCTGTTACTGAGAGGGCACCTGGAGTACATTGTGTTCTCTGTGTTTCTGTAACTGAGAATGGTTGGACCCCCATTAGATACAGTTTACCGGCAGCGCGTAATCCATGGGTTGCTGTGTCATTTGATCTCTCGGGTCTGTTACACAGGGTCAGGAGGATGCTATGAAGTCTCTTGAGTCTATTTCAGAGGGACAGGAGGAGGTCTTTCAGCCTCTCCAGTCTATTACAGAGGGACAGGAGGAGCCAATTCAGCCTCTCGAACCTGTTCCAGAGGGGCAGGAAGTGTTTATTTAACTTTCAAATCTGTTACACATAAATATTAGTTTCAAACTAGTTGTGGAATAGGAACGACCTGATGTAAACATTAAAGTTCTAACTTTCAATAAGGCCAATTTTGAAAGTGTTAGGCGAGCCCGGTGAAAGATTAATTATGATACCCTATTCACAGGGAAAGGGATGGTTGGAAAATGCAAGGCGATTAAAACTTGGTGTCAGAGAGTCCAGAGCCATCGTGCTCCTATTAGTGAGATGGGCAAGGCTGGTGGCTGCAGGGACTGCTGGATAGCTAGATATATTGATGCTCTGGTCAAGATAAGGAAGGAGGCATATGTCAGGTAAACAGAGCTGAGATCAAGTGAGTCCCGAGAGCAGTATAAGGGAAGTAAGTGTATAATGAATGGGAAACTCCAGCTAGAAAAATATGGGCATGAGATGGCTTTAGAAATAGGGTTAAGGAGGCATTGAAGCAACTCTACACGTCCTTTAATGGCAAAATATTAACTAGGGAGAGAATAGGGCACCTTACAGGTCAATAAGGCTACCTATGTGCGTAACCATAGGAGATGGAAGGATTACTAAACAAGTATTTCTCCTCAGTATTTAATGTAGAGGAGATTACAACAGTGAGAGAAGGAAGAAATATATAGTAATATCTTGAATAGTATCTATATTACAAGGAGATATCGGACATTTTAAAACATACAAAGGTGAACAAATCCCTGTGACCTGATCAGTTGTATCCCAGAAGTTTGTGGGAAGCTCGGAAAGAGATTGCTCAAGTCTTTTGCTGATATATCTGTATTATTGATTTACACTGGTGAGGCGTCAAAAGACTGGAGGGCTGCTAACATAGTGTCATTATTTAAGAAAGTAAGGAAAATACAGCTAACTATAGATTGGTGAGCCTGACGTCAATGGTGACTAAATTGTTGGCGGGGGGTGGGGTGGGGGTGTTGATGGAAAGGATGTATATGCATTTGGAAAGACAAGGACTGAAGAGGGCTTTGTACATTGGAGATCACGTCTCACTGACTGGGTGGAATTTGTTGAGGAAGTGAAGAAGATGATTGATGACAGCAGGACAGTGGATGTTTACTTTATGCAATTCAGTAAGAAAACCAAAATGTTCTACATGGTAGACTAGTTATCAAGGTTAGACTGCCGGGAATCCTGGAGAGCTCGTCATTTAGGTCCAATTTTTTCTTGAATATTGGAGATAGGGCGTGACAGTGGGCATTTGTTCATTGAACTTGGAGACCTGTGACTAGTGGCGTGCCACAAAGATCAATAGTGAGTCTTTTGTTGCTTATGCAAATCATTTGTACTTGAGTAAGTGAAGTATGGTCAGTAAGTTTGTAGATAATTCCAATTTTGGTGGTAACGTCGACAGTGAAGAATAATGTCTCAGAATATAATAAGGCGTTGATTAGGTGAGCCGAGGAGTGGCAGATGGAGTTTATTTTAGATAAATGTGAGGTGTTGCATTTTGGCAAGAAATATCAGAGTATGAAATATAGGTAGGGTCCTGTTGAAAGTCGCCAATCAAGGATAACTCCACAGAAATTATGGAATCCCTACACTGAGGAAACAGGCTATTCTACCCATCGAGTCCACACCGATCCTCTCAACAGTATCCCGCTGGACAAATCCCTACCCTATCCCGCTGAGCCTGCATTTCCCATGGCTAATCCACCTCGCCCACACATCCCAGGGTACCATGCACAATTTAGGATGGTCAATCTACCCTTACCTGGATACCTTTATACTGTCAGAGGAAAACATAGTACCCGGAGGAATCTCACACAGACACGGAGAGAGTGTACAAACACCACACAGTCAGTCATTCATGGATGGAATTAAACCCAGATCGCTGTCCTGTGAGGCACCTTGTGGTGCAGGTTCTCAGTTCCTTGAAAGTGCCGTCACAGGTAGACAACATAGTGAAGAAGCCACTTGTTGATCTTCCCTTTATTGGTGTGTGCTTTGATTCTAATCATTTGCATGACGTGTTGGATCTGTACAGGATATTTGGCCACTTTTGTAATATTGCCTTTAATTCTGGGCTCCCTGCTGTCGGAAAGATGTTGTCAAACTTGAAAGGATGCAAAAGAGATTTTAAAGAATGTTACAGGTGTTGGAGGGTGAGAATTACAGGGAGTGTGTGAATAGGTTGGGAATATTTTCAAATGTTATTGCTGAGTGGGGACCTTAAAGAGGTTTATAAAATCATGAGGGGCACAGATAAGGTGAGCAGTCAATGTCTTTTCCCTGGATAGACGAGTCCAAATCAAGAAGAAAAAGGTTTAAGATGAGAGGGGAACGATTTAAAAAGGGACATGAGGGAAAACATTTTCGCATAGAGACTGCTGTATGTGTGGATTGAACAGCCAAAAGAGGTGGTAGAGGCAGGTACAGTTACACCATTTTAAAGGCATTTGGATGGATACACGCATGGGAAGGGTTTAGAGGGAGATGGGCCAACTGCTGGCAAGGGGGACGAGATTAATTTAGGATAGTTGGTCGGTATGGATAATCAGACCGAAGGATCTTTTTCTGTGCTGTACATCTCTGAGAGTCTATTGACAATTAAGTGTTTAACATTGGAACAGAAGGTGGTTATTCAGCTTCTGAATTCTGTCAGTCAGCTTGTTTGCTCAATTACTGACAGCCAAATACAAAAATACATCATTCAGATTTTGATGGTGTTTTACAGAAACAGGCTTTTAGTCAAGAAAAGCTGTAAAGAATGTGAAGAGACCATTCCACAGAAGCAGCAGTTAAGCACAGAGCTATTGGAGCCTGTTACTCTGGAGCAGGAGGAGGACATCTACTTACACAAAACTTTGCTTAGGAGGAAGTCGCCCAGCTGCTGAAACCTGGTACACGGAGAAAGGAGGCAATCACTCAACTGTTCGAGACTGGGACAAAGGAACAGGAGTCAGTCACTTAACTGTTCGAGACTGTGACAAAGGAACAGGAGGCAGTCATTCAACTGTTCGAGACTTTGACACAGGAACAGGAGGCAGTCACTCAACTGTTCGAGACTGGGACACAGGAACAGGAGGCAGTCACTCAACTCTTCGAGACTGTGACAAAGGAGCAGGAGGCAGTCACTCAACCGTTCGAGACTGGGACAAAGGAACAGTCATTTACACAGATCCCCATTAGACCATTGTTTACAATAGGGTTGCTCAACCTCACTAACCTCCACATCCAGCCTACCGTCTACCTTCATCACCGCCTTCTCTGTCAACTTTCCTCTCTAATTGCTAACTTTTTAAGTTGAAACTCTCTGCTTTTCTTCTGTCCTTTTCTCTCGTTCTTCTTCATTTCCCTTTCTTTTATTTCTACTTTTCATCATAATTCAAACTGTTTCAATTCCTTCTCATTTTCAAGGTGCCTCATTTGAAATTGAATTCTAGCCATTTCCAAAGAGTCTGATGGCGTTTCCACCAAATGCAATTGCCGAGCTATCGCTGTAATTATCTCACATTTCCTCACAGACAAACACAACCCCAACTCCAGCTTGTCTGTCAATTCCTACAGTTTTGCCTTCATTACCTGTTGTAAAACCCCCAACTTCACTTTTCCACACCCAGAGAACTCTTGGTGACTGAATCTTTATACAAAAAATACCAACCGAATTCAACATCGAGAAAAAAGACACGAGCAACTACCTTACGCGACCTTTGAACCCAATAGTCTCCTGGTGCATTCTCTCCAGTGTCGGCATGAGCTTATTCTGGATGCTTTGGTATCCTCCCACAATCCAAAGATGTGCATGTATTGGCCATGATAAATTGTTCATAGTTTTCAGGGATGTGTGGGTTAGGTGCCTTAGTCGGGGTAGATGTGTAACAATAGGGTAAAGGAATGGGTCTGGGTAGGTTACTCCTCGTAGGGTCGGTGTGGACATGTTGGGTCGAATGGCCTGTTTGCATACTGTATGGATTGTAATTGTAAACCCAATTTGGTATTATCGACTTAGAACCAGACAAGAGACCCCAGTATGCTATAGACCAACCAGACCGCCTCAAACTATTTTAAGAAGGTACCTTGGATGCCGATCTTTCCTTATTTTAAAGGTAGATGTGAAGTGGGAGTTCCAGATGTGATGCTACTAGTCAAACCACTCACCATTAAGTAAAACGCAATATATTTAAACACTCTAATGAAAATCCAGACAAAATGAGGAGGAATTTAGAATAACTTAACTATTGGAAATCTTAACCGAATAATGGATGCAGTACCTTCTACAAATGAACTTTTCCAATATACTAAGATCACCTAAACACACCTCTTGGTAAAAAGGAACATTCAGGCATGTGTTCCTGCATACGGTTCTCCAATCCAGGAGGAAACAGCATCAAGTGAGGTTCCAGAGAGAATAGCAGCTCGGGATAATTTACTAAAACTTCCAACCTTCTGGGACCCCAAGCACCTGGTGATTGTTATAGCTACAATAAAAAGAAACCTAGAAAGCCTGGTCTGTGCCAGCTGGCCAGTGTACTACAATTTATTTTTAAAAACCCTAAAAGCCCCGTAATTTATTTACTTGAGTCATTTTCAGTAGGCAGTTTGGCTTTTAAGATCTCTTACTAAAATAAAAAGGATAAAATAACCTTTTATTAAAAAAAAGTGACAGCATTATCAGGCAATTTAGATGCCTGGTCCTTTACTCAGTGGGCTACCTCGTGTTACTGATCGCAAGATCAGCAGAGAGGGACAGCCACAGGTACTGACCAAGTTACAAGGATGTTTCTCATAACTTCTGAAACACGCCTATCCATGGACCATCATATGGGACATACCAGGAAGTGAACAACCGCTTATCACACCCCATTTCATTATTTCTGAGCTACACAATGCCAGCACTCGATACACTAGGGAGCCAAAACCCAAGGCCAGGGAAAGATACAAAGGGACAGAGAGATTCACATTAACGACTGAAATAGACAGTTAATTTACTGAAAAGATGTTGTGGAAATATGGGGAAAAAGTCAGAGCAGTGGGACTAATTGGAGAAGTGAGGTCTTCGTGAGTAAAATTACAAGAACGAGAACATTCAATAAAGGCATTGTCAGATAAGCTGAAATGGTTTGTTACATCAAATTCTGAATCTGCTTCAAAGAACACCACAAACAACATAAACTGGGACAAGATGACAGCCCCTTTCGGAGAGCTGTGCAGATCATGCTCGCGTGTTGCTCAGTAAATTGCACTATCTGCCCAGTTTGAGAGTATTGCAAACTTTACTATCATATGCTAACTATATTCACATCAGGTTACTGCCTACAGTGGGAAGGTTAGCTCTCTCTGCTTGTGTGTGTGTGTTCATCAGGGAGAGAGAGAGAGAGAGAGTGTGTGTGCGCGTGATTGACGTGGTTAAATGAGAAACTCATTGTCTGAGAAAGAATGCACATGAAGAAAACAATTTTAAATACGAACAACTGGCAGGCTTTTTGTTAATCAACAGAGAGAACGAGAGAAGTTTCATGGACAGATAAGGTAAAGTGTTTGAGAATGTTAAAATAAAGGCATTGCCAGACACAACAGCAATATACGTCAGCGTGCATGAATGACAGATGGATGGGAGTTTGGTGTGAGTTTGAATCAGATTTGTTTGGGCAGGTTTGAAGCCGGGAGCATCAGCAGCAGATTCTTGCCTTCATTAAGACTGTATTTCATATCTCAAGATTCAAACAGCAGATGGAATAAACCAGTGAGACATATTCTGGAGTAGTGAGTATTTCAAGTTAGAAATGGTCAAGGAATTGTGTCAAGAATCAGCTCAGTGTCAAAGGGATCTACCACATTTGTGACGTGTCTGCTTCTGCTGCAGATATTGTCCAGGGATGGGATGGAAACAGTAGAGGAAGTGGAGTTTGTAACCAGAACAGTAGACAATGACCTCCATGCTCTTAACAGCAAAGGCAATGATATAATGAATTGTGGTTGTCCCCTGAAACAGAATAGGTCAACATAGAGACCCGGAGTAACACTGCCAGAGCAGAGAGCGAGACAGTAATTGAACACCTTCATTGATGTCAGTTAGTAGTGGTCTGTAAAGTGAATATCTGGATTGAGAGATTCCACAGGAACAATAATTTTGGCAAAAGTGTAGACTATATGAAATAACAGTAATACAGTCATAACTGGTTTATAGAAAACAAAATCTGGACTGTGACACTCACCAGGAACACCAACGATAGCCAGGAAGGGATAATAGAAGTATTGAAAAATGAGAAGAGCGTAATAGATCTGCGATGATCATGACAACCAATCAAATGCAGAAAGATACCAAACATAATATGATAAGCTCCTGTCTATTGTTGAAATATTCCTGTCTAATGTTCTCAGATTCTGATCCATTGTTGGAATATTCCAGTCTAATGTTCCCAGATTCTGATCCATTGTTGGAATATTCCAGTCTAATGTTCTCAAATTCTGATCCATTGTTGGAACATTCCCGTCTAATGTTCTCTCCTAAGAGTCTGATCTCTCCTCCCCCTCTCTCTGGATCTGCTGATTCCCGGCAGTGCTCTCGGTGATGCTCCCGCTCATGTTATGGGTTGACACATTGTATGGAGGCCATTTATCATTAAAAGATGGAAATTCTCCACTGGGATAATTAGAATCGATGGAGGTTGGCATTAATCACAGTCACTGAACAAACAGACTCAGTTAACCAGTTCCATATATCACTTTTCATTTACTGATTTTGGATGGAATAGTTGAGGGTTGCTGAGGGATGGACCATAAATCTTTCAAACTTTTTAATCTTTTTTTCCTTGTATATGAGAATATTAACAGAACACTGCAGCAGTCTATATATGTCCCACTCTGTTTATGAAAAGAGGCAGTTATAAAAAAAAAACAGATCGGCTGCATAAAAAAAAGTCTATTGGGCAAGTTTCTAGATACCTGAACACAACGTACGGTACTTATTGACCAGTGTGAGGCTACTCCTGGTTTTAATGCCCTGTTATCAAATACTTTCATAACCTTGAGACAGAGCATTGAGATTGCTGCTCAGGAACTGGCCAAAACAATTCTGTCCCTATGGGCAACTTACAGAGGGATAAGAGAAAGCCATTCAGCCCATATTAGTCTGTTGCTACTTGAAAATGTGGAAAACTGGAATATTGGCACATTTTGCCAACAGAATCATTCATAACAAAGGGATGTGTCACTGCAGCTGTATGAGGTGTTACTGAGAGGGCACCTGGAGTACATTGTGTTCTCTGTGTTTCTGTAACTGAGAATGGTTGGACCCCCATTAGATACAGTTTACCAGCAGTGCGTAATCCACGGGTTGTTGTGTCATTTGACGTCTCGGGTCTGTTACACAGGGACAGGAGAATGCCATGAAGTCTCTTGAGTCTATTTCTGAGGGACAGGAAGAGGTCATTCAGCCTCTCCAGTCTATTACAGAGGGACAGGAGGAGCCAATTCAGCCTCTCGAACCTGTTCCAGAGGGGCAGGAAGTGTTTATTTAACTTTCAAATCTGTTACACATAAATATTAGTTTCAAACTAGTTGTGGAAGAGGAAAGACCTGATGTAAACATTAAAGTTCTAAATTTCAATAAGGCCAATTTTGAAAGTGTTAGGTGAGCCCTGTGAAAGGCTGATTAGGATACCCTATTCGCAGGTAAAGGGATGGTTGGAAAATGCAAGGCGATTAGAACTTGGTGTCAGAGAGTCCAGAGCCATCGTATTCCTATTAGTGAGATGGGCGAGGCTGATGGGTGCAGGGAGTGCTGGATGGCTAGATATATTGATGCTCTGGTCAAGATAAGGAAGGAGGCATATGTCAGGTAAACAGAGCTGAGATCAAGTGAGTCCCGAGAGGGGGAAAAGGGAAGTAAGTGTATAGTCAATGGGGAACTTCAGCCAGAAAAATATGGACATGAGATGGCTTTAGAAATAGGGTTAAGGAGGCATTGAAGCAACTGTACACGTCCTTTAATGGCAAAATAATAACTAGGGAGAGAATAGGGCACCTTACAGGTCAGTAAGGCTACCTATGTGCGTAACCATAGGAGATGGAAGGGTTACTAAACAAGTATTTCTCCTCAGTATTTAATGTAGACGAGCTTACAACAGTGAGAGAAGGAAGAAATATATAGTGATATCTTGAATAGTATCTATATTACAAGGAGATATCGGACATTTTAAAACATACAAAGGTGAACAAATCCCTGTGACCTGATCAGTTGTATCCCAGAAGGTTGTGGGAAGCTCGGAAAGAGATTGCTCAGCATTTTGCTGATATATCTGTATTATTGATTTACACTGGTGAGGCGTCAAAAGACTGGAGGGCTGCTAACATAGTGTCATTATTTAAGAAAGTAAGGAAAATACAGCTAACTATAGATTAGTGAGCCTGACGTCAATGGTGACTAAATTGTTGGCCGGGGGGGCGGGGGTGGCGGGGGGGGGGGGTGGTTGATTGAAAGGATGTATATGCATTTGGAAAGACAAGGACTGAAGAGAGCTTTGTACATTGGAGATCACCTCTCACTGACTGGGTGGAATTTGTTGAGGAAGTGAAGAAGATGATTGATGACGGCAGGACAGTGGATGTTATCTTTATGCAATTCAGTAAAAGAAAACCAAAATGTTCTACATGGTAGACTAGTTATCAAGGTTAGACAGCCGGGAATCCTGGAAAGCTCGTCATTTAGGCCCAATTTTTCTTGAATATTGGAGATAGGGCGTGACAGTGGACATTTGTTCATTGAACTTGGAGACCTGTGACTAGTGGCGTGCCACAAAGATCAATAGTGAGTCTTTTGTTGCTTATGCAAATCATTTGTACTTGAGTAAGTGAAGTATGGTCAGTAAGTTTGTAGATAATTCCAAATTTGGTGGTAATGTCGACAGTGAAGAATAATGTCTCAGAATATAATGAGGCGTTGATTAGGTGAGCCGAGGAGTGGCAGATGGAGTTTATTTTAGATAAATGTGAGGTGTTGCATTTTGGCAAGAAATATCAGAGGATGAAGTATAGGTAGGGTCCTGTTGAAAGTTGCCAATCAAGGATAACTCCATAGAAATTATGGAATCCCTACAGTGAGGAAACAGGCTATTCTACCCATCGAGTCCACACCGATCCTCTCAACAGTATCCCACTGGACAAACCCCTATCCTTTCCCTCTGAGCCAGCATTTCCCATGGCTAAGCCACCTCGCCCACACATCCCAGGGTACCATGCACAATTTAGGATGGTCAATCTACCCTTACCCGTATATCTCTATACTGTCAGAGGAAAACATAGTACCCGAGGAAACTCACACAGACACGGGGAAAATGTACAAACACCACACAGTCAGTCATTCACGGATGGAATTAAACCCAGATCGCTGTCCTGTGAGGCACCTTATGGTGCAGGTTTTCAGTTCCTTGAAAGTACCGTCATAGGTAGACAACATAGTGAAGAAGGCACTTGGTGATCTTCCTTTATTGGTGTGTGCTTTGACTCTAAGCAATTGCATGACGTGTTGGATCTGTACAGGATATTTGGCCACTTTTGTAATATTGCCTTAATTCTGGTCTCCCTGCTGTCGGGGAGATGTTGTCAACATTGAAAGGGTGCAGAATAGTTTTAAAAGAATGCTGCAGGTGTAGGAGGGTTAGAGTTACAGGAGAGTTTGAATAGGCTGGGGCTATTTCAAGTATTGAGGCTGAGGGGTGACGTTAAAGTGGTTTATAAAATCATGAGGGTCATAGATAAGGTAAACAGTCAATGTCTTTTCCCAGGATAGACGAGTCCAAATATAGATGACAAAGGTTTAAGGTGAGAGGAGAAAGATTTAAAAAGGGACGCTAAAAACAACATTTTCACACAGACACTTCTGTGTGTAAGGATTGAACAGCCAAAAGAGGTAGTGGGGGCAGGTACAGTTACACCTTTTAAAAGGATTTGGATGGATACATGCATGGGAAGTGTTTAGAGGGAGATGGGCCAACTGCTGGCAAGGGGAACGAGATTAATTTAGGATATTTGGTCTGTATGGTTGACCAGACCGCAGGATCTTTTTCTGTGCTGTACATCTCTGAGAGTCTATTGACCCTTGAGTGTTTAACATGGGAACAGAAGGAGGTTATTCCGCTTCTGAATACTGCCAGTCAGCTTGTTTGCTCAATTACTGACAGTCAAGTACAAAAAATAAATCATTCAGATATTGATGGTGTTTTACAGAAACAGGATAAGGGCTTTACTCAAGAAAAACGGTAAAGAATGTGAAGAGGCTTCAGTCCCACAACTCCATTCCACAGAAGCAGCAGTTGAGCACAGACCTATTGGAGCCTGTTACTGTGGAGCAGGAGGAGGACATCTACTTTCACACAACAACGATTAGGGACACAGGAACAGGAGGCAGTGACTCAACATGCTCGAGACTGGACACAGGAACAGGAGGCAGTCATTCAACCGCTCGTGAATGGGACACAGGAACAGGAGGCAGTCATTCAACTCCGCGAGACTGGGTCACAGGAACAGGACGGTGACACAGGAAGAGGAGGCAGTCATTCAGCTGCTCGAGGCTGGGACACAGGGTCCAAACACAAGATTGAAAACAAAAAATAAAGGTATTGCCAGATGTTTAGCTCTCTCACATTCGCAATCCAACTCACATAACCACTCCATCCATAATACTTTCAGGATGGAGCATTGAGTAGATCCGACTACGTACTGCTGAATGCAACCCAGCAATACCCAGAATGGAACTCTGTGCAGCCTCACCAATGCTTGATCTATTATCATGGGCTAAATGTCCAGCGTGGAGCTTGTGCAGACTGCCACTTGTTCGTTCTTATCTCAATCAGGCATGTAGCATTGTTCGGTAACACTGAATTAGGTCGCTGCCCAGTGGGGGAAACTTGCAGCCAAATGTTGGAAGTGACAGAATGTGCAGCTCTCAATCCATTTACAGCTCCATATCTCCACTATGCCCTGCGATGGAGAAACGACCAATGGAAACAGTTTAAGGCGAGTATCACATCAGTATTTAAAGTTGAAATAACTGAGATTAATATCCAATGATGTTTCGTGAATGGTACGAAGTCGTTAGAGGGGGATGGTATGTATAGCGGATGCAATATAAACCTCCAAATTAACAATGGGAATTAAGGAAGAAATATACAGGGAGACTGGGGAGACTTGCAGGAAAACAGGATTGTTATAATAGTTGATTTCAATTT